>NC_058381.1:20512517-20810017 GCF_018350175.1 Felis catus | reverse complement strand
CTGTGACACGTGTCTGAGATCGGAAGCCTTGGAGGGTTTGAGCAGAAGACTGATGTGATAGAACCTAACACGGTAACAGAACCACAGAGAGAACAAACTGAAGAGGAGGCAGGGGCAGAGGCAGGGATTCCAAGTGGGAGGCTGTGCGATGATCCAGGTTAGTCGATGGCGGCTTGCACCAGAATGGCAGCAGCAGAGGCGGTGGGCAGTCAGGTTCTGGATGTTGTCTGAGGGCAGGTACTGCTGGCAGATCAGCTGCCGGGTGGGGAAAGCGGGCTTGGGGACAGTATCGGGAGCTCAGCTCGAACATGTTACATGTGTAATGCCCCACAGACATCTGACTGCAAATGCTAAGTGGGCAGCTGGATATACTATTCTGAGGTTCAGGGGAGAAGTCCAAGCTGAAGATGTAAATTCCATTCTGAGAGAACTCGTTAAGGGAGTGTAATTTATGAACACCCAGGAAGGGGAATGCCGTACACAACAGTGTGTGCTTTAGAATCATGTAGAAGTGCCTTGGGAAGATTTCAGATCATGTTTTGTAGACACGAAAACGTTTTATAGGTCAGATAAATAAGTTGCTCACCTGTACCCAAGTGAAAAGGTGTTTGCATTTTAAAGGACAGTGGATTCTTAAATCATGTATAACCCCTATTACTTGCATTTGCTTTTTAGTTTTACTTTGAAAATAAAACATGCCTTTTTCCCAAGTCAGTAAAATTAGTGTAATAACATTTTTATTTTATTTATTTATTTTTTTTAAATGTTTTTATTTATTTTTGAGACAGCGAGAGACAGAGCACGAGTGGGGAAGGGGCCGAGAGAGAGGGAGACACAGAATTCAAAGCAGGCTCCAGGCTCTGAGCTGTCAGCACAGAGCCGGACGCAGGGCTCGAACCCACAAACTGTGAGATCATGACCTGAGCTGAAGTTGGACACTTAATCGACTGAGCCACCCAGGCGTCCCAACATTTTTATTTTTATTATTATTTTTTTAAATGTTTATTTATTTTTTCAGGGGTTGGGGGCAGAGAGAGGGAGACAGAGGATCCCAAGCAGGCTGTGTGCTGACAGCAGCAAGCCCAATGTCAGGCTCAAGCTCACCAACCATGAGATCATGACCTGAGCCAAAGTCAGATGCTAAACTGACGGAGCCCCCAGGCACCCCCGAAATCGATGTTTTCAAATGCAGCTGCCTTGACTCCAAATTTACTTTCTTAGCTTCTTTTGCCCTTCTCATTAGTGTTTGTTCTCAGATTTCAAGTGAATTTTAACAAGCATACGATGTAATTAGGAAACATTGCAGAGTTTACCAGACTTAATCCCTAATTTAGGGATTAATATCGGCTGTCAGAAGATTGGGAGACAGAAATCATATTTAAGCATTTTTATAGCTAAACACTTCATAATATATAACCATGGATACTGTATTTACTCTAGTGTTACTTAGGATTTCCTGAATAGTATTTACTTTAGTAAGAAATTATGGAAAATAGCCATCTTGATACAGTGGTATGAAATGGGGGATTTATTTATTGGTTAGTGAAATCTTTCCCCTTTCTTTTAATGTTTAGCCTTACATACCCAATTAAGTAGCATTTATTATTAACTGTATGTGTTGCGAAAAGCATTTGACCATGTCTGGGATTAGGGCAAGTTGCCTCAGGCACCACCTGAAGAAGACAGAGCCTGAGTTAGTGAAAAGGTGGAACTGCATTCATTCTTTTTTTTTTTTTTTTTGAGAACCATTTATGGAGAGTCTACTCTGTTTCAGGCATGTCCTTCAATCTGTAGATGGTAGATGTAGAGAAACTGAAAACAGGCTGGAAGATGGTGGAATACAACACAGTGCTCTGGTAGGGGGAAATAGATTCAAGAAGCATTGGGAGGCAGCCCCCACAAGTCCCACTCAGCTCCACCTCATTCATATACTGACAGGAGCTGACACTCACGTAACACTATGTGTCAGTGACAGTTCCAGCAGTTTACACGTATTAATTCTGAACAACAGCCCTAAATTAGCTTAATTTTGCCCCTGGGGAAAGAGACGGAGAGGTGTAACTTGCTCAAGTTCACACAGCTAAGTGGTAGAGCCAGGATTTGACCTAGGTAGGGTATCACTTTTTTGAATACTTCCTTCCTGCCAGGCTACTGTATGAATACCTTACGTGCATTCATCTGATGAATCCTTTTACCACACATGGAACATCGTCCCCCTGTCCCCAAGGCTGTAGAAGCCTAGAGAGCCAGGTAGCTGAAGTCACACAGCTGGCAAGTGGCTGAGCCGAGACAGGGGCTCAGGTATGACTCGGTCTGTGCCACTGCATTGCTTCACTTAGGAAAAGTCAGGAGACAGTGACAGACGCTTTGCACTCCTGCATAATGACTACGGCTAGCCTGGTTACCTGATTAGGCAATTCACATTCCAAGAAAAGGAAGCAACAGGTCAACATGAGCTTATCTAAATATTTGTTTAAGAGTAACATGGAGGGGCGCCTGGGTGGCTCAGGTGGTTAAGCGTCTGACTCTCCATCTCAGCTCAGGTCTTGATCTCAGGGTTGTGAGTTCAAGCTCTGTGTTGGGCTCCACACTGGTGTGATGCCTACTTAAAAAAAAAAAAAAGAAAAGTAATTTTCACCACACATGAGTCTAGTTACTTGCATTATACCAGTAATTAATTATGTGGGTTGTTTTTTTTACTGTGTTTATTTAGATTTGAGCATATGTTACTTTGTAATTGATCCTAAGCCTTCATATTAAAAACAAATTAGTGGAAGCCTGATGATCACATTTCTCTTTAACAGATATTTTAATGGGATTACTAAGTATTTCATTATCTGAAAGCATGTAATGCTCTATCAGCATGGGTTTTCCTAAGCAGTGTTCACAAATTAGAACAAAAATGAAATTCTATCTGTGAGAATTTACTTTGCTGCCTTTATATTCAAGGGTATTTTTCATAGGTTTTCTGCATTAAAACTCAGCATGATCTGACATAGCAAAAAAAAAAAAAATTAAAGCCTATTTATTTTTCCTCAAGATGAACATGATGTGCGTTGAAAAAAATATTCTTAGCAGAATTTTGAAAGAATTTCTGATTAGATTAGCACTGTCAAAATTGCTGCTTAAAAAATGTGTTGCATTCCATTTTTTAAAATTTGTGACATTATTTCTTCTATCTATTGATCACAGGCCAGTGATAAATTAAAAAAAATCTCATCCTTCCCTGTCTTTTGCACTCTTGTCAGTATCTTTTAAGATCTTTTCCTTTTGGGGGCGCCTAGGTGGCTCAGTCGGTTAAGCATCCGACTCTTGGTTTCTGCTCAGGTCGTGATCTCACGGTTTGTGAGTTTGAGCCCCTTTTCCTTTGGTTGTAGAAAATTTAGAAAATGAGTTTTAAGTAAAAGGGAAAAAAAAACCCCTAATTCTTCTATTTTGTGATAACTGTTTTTAATATTTTGTATATATCTGCCCAGACTTTTTTTACCCTACATATAATAACTGTGTAGAGGTGAAATGAATGCCTATGTGATTTTATTTTAAAAATAAAAATGGATTCATGCCATAAATAGGTACAAAACACTTTCATGTGTTGTTGTTTAAAAACATTTTTATGTCAGTAGATCATATCTCTGCAGCATTATTTTTATCCACTTTGCACCCTACTGTATTTCAGAGCATCAGCTCTGCCTACCCCACTTTAATCCAGTGTTAGTGGCTCCTGGGGTGCTATGCTGTTATACACTTTGTGTATGATAGTCAGTGATAATTATGTTGTGATAAATGGCATTTTTACTGGATGGAGGAGTTTGCGTTAATGATGAATATCTTGATCTAAATGTTATGACTCTGTTCAACCCAGTTATTCAGAACACGGTTGAGGTGGAAAAAGTAAATTTAATTTCATGAAAGCTGAAATAGATCTTGTAATCAGTGCCCCTTATTCATAGAGACCATCTCAGGCCTTTACCTGGGGCTCTTTTTCTCTATTACTTTAATTAGGACTCTAGGACCAAGCTTCAGTTTACCTGGGAAAATTGATGATACCTCAATTAAAATGACTAAACCTATTAGGTCAACTCTTTTATTCTTAGAAGAAATGTTTATTTCGTTAACAGTAAGGGGGAGGGAGAGACCTTTTATAAGGGATCGTGTACCTCATAGATACTTTTTGTTCCCGCTTCAGAAAACCCCACAAGGCAGGTGTTCTGTCATGTCTGTGTCTCTTGTCTCTCTACTCATTTCCTCATTTTCTTGAAAAACAAGAGGAGACCTAAGGAGCAGCTCCTAGCAAGCGATAAAACTGAGGTACTGCCTCAGGAATGACTGGAAGCCCACGTTTCCAGGATTCATGCGGAGGTGTGGATAGGAGTCAAAGTGGAAAAAATAACTTTTGATTTGGGTACATGACTTTATCCACGTATTTGAAAATAGGCATGTCTGATATTCCGGTCAATATCTGCTAAAAAAAAAAGGGGGGGGGTGATGAAAGCACCCTGAGAAGCCCTTGCTCAGAAATACCCTTAATGTATCTAGTTTCCTACTCAGGGCCTGCTCAGCTCCTCCCTGTTAGCTGACTCTTTCTTGCTACTATTTCAAGATCTCATCTTAAAAGTAAATGTTTTGTAGTTTATTTTGGCACCCACCCTAGCATATTTTCTATCATTTCCATTTTTGTCCCTAACTTATTTTCTCCTGCCTGGGTGGGAGTGGGGTGGTGTAGCTCAGGGTGTCCCGAGCCTTGGAGTCAGACCTGAGGTTTACACCCACACTCCATCATCCACTAATAGCGTGGCTTCAGGCAAGTTTATTCAGCTTGTGTGTGCCTCAGTTTCCATAGCGGTAAAATGCAGAATCAACAGAACCAGTAATGCAGAATATAGTCCCATATGTTTATCGTTGAAGTTCAAAGGAGAATAATGTATAGGAAGTGGCAAAACTTACTCCTATAGCCCTTTCACTCCTTTGAATAATATGAAGTGAGTGATTTTGCTCAGTGGCTTACACTGCACATTCCCTACTCCCCTCCCTCCCCTGGTCCCCACCCACCTCCTGCACTGGAATACAAGATTTAAGACAACATTGGAACAGGGCATACCACTGCCAAGAGGCTTCTTCTCTGGGTGACTCCCACGTACACACCTGTTTCCTGTCTTCTCCTTCTAATAACACGGAAGAATAAAAACGCAGTCTGATCTACTTACACGAAACAATGACCTCTTACCCAGAGCCTTTTTGGAAAATAATTCCTGCCATTTGTATCCCTGGCTTCCACGTCAGCTCATCCGCTGAGGTCTTACTTGAAGTGTTTTCAATGTGCTTGTAACGTCTTCCATGCTCAGTGTGTTTATTCTTTGCCCGGTATTTAGCGGTTAGTGATCATGTGCTTTCGCCAGTGGTGTGGTTCTGACTTGCTGTTTTTTGATGCTTTTCAATGTTGTCCATTTTCTTTAGTGAAAATGCAGTTAATAAGTAAGGATAGGCACCAGATTTTACCTGCAAGTCAGATTTCTGAAAATAATTTTGAAAATGTTTGTCTGCTTAAATGAGAAGGGTTTGTTTTTTTTTTTTTTTTTAAGCTTGCATTTTCCTCATTGCTTTGGCATAAAAGATAATTCCTCCTGTACGTAGTCACTGAACGTCTGTTTTGTGGACTTTAGATTCTGGAGAATTTGTCTTTGAACCTAGTAATGGCTTTTTTTCCTACTTTTTGGGTACATGTTAGTTGAATGGATTGAAGGTTGGGAATACAGAGAGCTAAGAAAACACCGTGATTTTTAAAAAATAATGTAAGGCTTTCTACTAAATTTTTATTGTGGTAAAACAAATACATAAAATTTACCATTTTAACCCTTTCTGAGCGTACATTTCAGTAGCATTCAGTGTAGCCATCACCACTGTCCATCTCTGGAATCTTTTCGTCATCCCAAACTTAAACTCCATGACTATTAAGCACTAACTCCCTATCTTACCACACCCCACCCCCAGCCCCTGTATCCACTATTCTCCTTTCTGTCTCTATGGATTTGACCATTCTAGATATCCCGTGTAAGTGGAATCCTACAATATGTGTCCTTTTGTGATTGGCTCAGTTCACTTCGCATGTTTTCAGGGTTCATCCACGTTGTAGCAGGTGATAGAATTTCACTCTTTTTGAAGGTTGAATAATATTCCATTCTGTGTACAGCACCTGCATGGTTTGAACTGCACGGGTCCACTTACATGATTTTTTTTTGGTAAATACCCTATGGCAATGTAAAAGGATCTTCTCTCCCAGGTGATTTTCTTTTTTCTTTTTCTAAAAATTTTTTTTAACGTTTATTCATTTTTGAGAAACAGAGACAGAATATGAGTTGGGGAGGGGCAGAGAAAGAGGGAGACACAGAAACTGAAGCAGGCTCCAGGCTCTGAGCTGTCAGCACAGAGCCTGATGTGGGGCTCAAACCCACAAACTGCAAGATCATGACTTGAGCAGAAGTCGGACACTCAACCCACAGAGCCACCCAGGTACCCCTCCCAGATGATTCTCTCTTTTTCTTTTTATTAAAAAAAAATTTGTTAACGTTTATTTATTTTTGAGACAGAGAGAGACAGAGCATGAATGGGGGAGGGTCAGAGAAACAGGGAGACACAGAATCTGAAGCAGGCTCCAGGCTCTGAGTTGTCAGCACAGAGCCTGATGCGGGGCTCAGACTCACGGACCACAAGATCATGACCTGAGCCGAAGTCAGACACTTAACCAACGGAGCCACCCAGGCGCCCCGCAGATGATTTTCTTAATAACATTTTCTTCATTCTAGCTTACTTTATTTTAACAGTACAGTATATAACACATTTAAAGTACCAAATATGTGTCAGGGGACTGTTATGTTATTGGTAAAGCTCCCTGTCAACAGTAGGGAGTTTATTAGTGTTAAGTTTTGGGGGAGTCAAAGTCATACACAAATTAATGACTGTGCACATTGTGGGGGGGTTGGTACCTTAACCCCCATGTTGTCCAAGGGCCAACAGTATATAACACATTTTATTTCTTCATCCCATCCATTGATGGACATTTGGGTTGGTTCTCTGTTCAGTTCCTCTGCCCATTTTAAAATCAGATTAACTGGGTTTTTTGCCATTGAGTTGGAAGGATTTTTAAATATATTTTGGGTATTAACTCCTTATGAGACATATGATTTGAAAATACTTTTTCCCATAGGTTGTCTTTTCATTTTGTTGATAGTTTCCTTTGATGTAGTCCGACTTAGCTTTATTTTCATTTTCTTTGCTTTTGATGTTAAATCCAAAAAGTTATTGCCAAGATGGACATCAAGGAGCTTACCACCTGTGTTTTCTTCTAGGAGGTTCATGGTTTCACATCTTATGATTAAGTCCTTTATTCATTTTGAGTTGATCTTTTTGTAGGGTGTAAGATGGGGGTCCAGTTTCATCCTTTTGCACGTGGCTGTCAGTTTTTCGAACACCATTTATGGAAGAGACTATCCTTTCTAACCCTTCTATGTTCTTGGCCATACATGCATAGGTTCATTTCTGCACTCTGTATTTTCTTTTACTGATCTATTTTTATGCCAATACCATACTGTTTTAATTACTGTAACTTTGTAATATAGTAATATTCTGTTAACTATTACCTATTAAGTTAACTTTCAGCATGCTCAGGCAATTAAAAATACCAAAAGCATTTCAAAACTCTGTGAATGTGCACACGTTACCTTACTTAAAGTTCATCCTGAAATGAGAAACAACCTATGGTATAAAGGAATGTAGTGTGGACGTTATTATTTTAATAGTACTTAATTTGGGTTTGAAAACGTTCCACACAAAGCTGAATAAGCTCAGCAAGTATTTCTAATATCACAATTTTCAAATAAGCCACAGCTGAAAAAACAAAGGTATGCTATTCTTTGGATAAAACCTTCTATTCTAATTAATTTTTTCACCTGTTTTAATTTAATGTACTTTTCTATCCTTCTTGTTTTTAATTACTAAAGAAAACACACTAGTAACATTCAATCTGAATCAAGTAAAATGTGAAATTTTCTCTCTCCCCTTTCTTCCACCAATCCTACTCCCTAAAAGTGAGCACTGAAAGTCTGGTGTATCTCTTTCCAGAGCATGCAAGCATCCGGACAGCCAACTAGTTGCATGTATGAGGAGGGAGAGAGGAAGAGAGGAAGGAGAGAGAGGGAGAGGGAGACAGATCCTATGAGTATGTTTGTGTGTGCGTGTGTGTGTATACACACACGTAGTTTCAAATTAAAAGATAAAAGGCACCGTGCCATAGTAATGTTCTACAATATGGTTTCTTTTCCACTTAATGCAATATGCCCTTAATCTTTTCCTGTGCCACTATATTGAGTTCTGCCTTATTCTTTCCAGAGGCTACATCCTGTGTCTCTGTTTGAGTAGAATCATCCTCCTGTGCATAGATCTAACTGTGATGTGCTGGCATTGTAAGCACACTGCACTCAATACTCTTGTATATGTATTTTGACACATTTGAGCTAGTATTTCTGTAAGATAGAGGCCTAGAAATAGTATTGCTGAGCCATTTGCATGTGCACATACCCATCATTTTAAGGCCCTTTAATACATTTTACTAAATCCCTCTCTCAGATGCTTGTACCTATTAACGAAAAACGTTATCCCTTTGTCACTAGATTTTGCGATTGTAAACAGCGTTTGCTGATCTGATGGGTGAAAAATGGTATTATTATTTTACTGTACATTCCTGGATTATTAGTGAGGTTGAATGGCTTTTCCTAGACATACTAGCTATTTCTGTGTTCCAAAGTGCCGGTTTTTATTAGACTGTTTGTCATATTCTTATTGCTTTTAATAATTTTATATGTATTACTCCTGTCTACTGTATAGGTTGGAAATATTTTTCATTTTTTCTTTTAACTTTGTGTGTAGTAACTTTTGCCAAAAAAAAATTTTTTTTTAATTTTTATGTAGTCAAATCCGTTGGCTTTTTATAGCCTCTGGGTTTGGTATTGTGATTGTGAAGACCCTTCCAGATCCAAGATTATGAAAATATTCATCTACCTTTTTGTTTATTATGTTAAGTTGTGAATACATTTGTAATTTACCTTTGCATAAGATATGAGAGTAGAGATCTATTTGTTTCAGCATAGAGGCTCACTGGTCTCAGAGCCATTTATTGAATAATCTGTCCTTTACTCATTATTTAGAAATATCACCTTTATCACATGCTTTTCGTATGAGTGGAGTCTGTTTCACTGTGTTACCCGTCCAGCTGAGAGGCAGTTGTGTGTAGTGAGTTAGACCAGAGAGAGCATCAGCTCTGGAGGAAGAGTTCCTGGGTCAGACTTAGCCAGCACTTACTTACTGGCTGTGTGACCTCAGGCGGAGATCCCATCTTCCTAAACCCCGGTCTGTTAACTAGGGGTGGTGTACTGGCTACTTTGCAGGGATGTGAGGTTTAAATGAGATAATACCCATAAAGACTGTTAGGGCAGCCCCTGCTTGCCTGACAGACAAGCATTGGAAGAGCAGTAAACTGTTAGTATTAATGTGATTACCATAACCATGAGAGCTGACCCTTCATACTGCATTTTGCTGTGTGAGAGGACAAAAATCTCTTCTTTGTTCTTTACTTTTTCAGAGTTGAACTTCAAAACCAGCTTTTCAAGTTTCAAAGTGAAAATTCCTTAAGATTTCGAATGTTAATTGCATTAAGTTTATTAGGCCAGTTTTGGGAGAATTGCTTTGTTCCAAGTGAATGTTCAGTGTTCAGCATGGAGTTTGATTGTGATCTTGAGTTTGATTGTGATACTTGGTTTTAGTTCTGTCTGAATTTTAATATATTGTTTGCTTTTTACTTTCTTAAATGGGTTTTACCCTGTGTTTGGTGGCTGCATTGGTTTATGTGTATTTTCCTTCTGATCAATTTGAGCATTTACAGTTAGTTTTAGGGTTTTTTCCCCTAGGAGTTACCTACATAACTACAACTTGACGTTCCGCTCTCCCTTCCATCACCCGATTTTGGATTCGCTACGTTCCTATTATTAGTTTTTTCAAGTGATTTTCAGTTAGGGTTATGTTTAGTTTTTATGGACTAGAACTCCATCACCCGTGGCTTAACCGAATAGGGGACATTTTCCTCATAAAATGAACAGTATGGAGGTGAGTGGTTGGGTGGGTGCCACGGCTGCGCAGTGTCACCGGTAAGCCTGGCACTTGGTGCTGTCCCACTTGGCTGTCCTCGGCTTCTGACGTCACTGTTCCTGCTTATCTCATGGTTATGCCACAGTTGGTCCACCATCTACGTTCCAGACAAGAAGAAAACAAGGAAGCCAAGGAAAAGGGGTGCCTCCATTAAGGATGCAAAACTTCCTAGAAACCCTACAAATAGGTCTTACTGACCAGAACTATGTCACAACTTCACCCTGGCTGTCACCCTTAGCTGGGAAGGTGACTATTTCTAAGTGGGCACATTGCGTCCCTGACCCAAATTGGGGTCCTATTAGTAAGGAAGAAAGGTAGAAGGATATCAGGTAAGCAATTAGCTCTATTGGGCACAAGTTTACTGTTACACTTTTTTTTTTTAAAGGATTTTCGTTTTGTTTTTTATGTTTATCTATCTTGAGAGGGAGCGTGCATGCGCAAGCACAGAAGGGGTGGAGAGAGAGAGAATCCCGAGCAAGCTCTGTGCCATCAGCGTGGAGCCCAGCTTGAGGTTCAAACTCACAAACCATGAGGTGATGACCTGAGCCAAAACCAAGAGTTGGGCACCCAGGCACCCCTACTTTTATACCTTTAAATGATAACATGTATTCATCATGGCTAAGACTGCGAGTTCTAAGAAGTATCTGCTGACGCCCATTATGGAAGATGAGGAAGTCAAAATATTTAAATGATCTGCTTTTCTTCCTCCTCTGTCTTCTGAATTTTGCTAATTACGTTATTATTTCTAACATAGGTCATTCTTTTATAACATTTTTATTCTCTCATCTATGAATCCAGCATCTGCTCCCAGTCCTTTTTGCTACAGTTTCTTCCTTCGTCCCTGGGTTGATAACTATTCATCTGTTGGTTTCTTCAGAATCGACTCATGTGAACTATTTCATTTCCATCCTTGCACATTTTTAAGTAACCGCCTGATGCCTTTGTACTGAAGTGACTGTTGGGTACAAAATTCTGCAGTCATACTTCTCTTTGTATAATCCTTGCTGTTTTCTGCAGTTGAGTATTCCTGAAAGTCTGAAGCCAGCCTGATTTTTCCTTCATAGGTGGTTGTGGCCTGATTTTTTTTTTCTTTTTCTTAATGGTCATGGAATTCATTTTGGGGGGTTTGTTTTTGTATCTTCAAGGCACAGTAACCTCACTGTGTCTTGATGTTCATTCATCTCTATTAGTTTATTGTAGAACGTATGTAACCCTTCACTAAGGTCATTTAAGGTAACTTTTTTAATTTATTGAACTATATCCCAGAACACCTTTTCAGCTCTCTATGTTCTTTTCTCCAGAAATCCCAGTCAGGGAGCACCTGGGTGGCTCAGTCTGTTACGTGTCCATCTAACTTTTAATTTTAGCTCAGGTCATGATCTCACAGTTCGTGAGTTTGAGCCTCGAGTGGGCTCTACACTGACAGTGCAGAGCCTGCTTGGGATTCTCTCTCCCTCTCTCTCTGCCCCTCTGCAACTTGTGCTCTTTCTCTCTCTCTCTCTCAAAATAAATAAACATTAGAAGCAAAAATCCCCGTCGGGATTTGTTAGTTTGCCATTGTCATTTCCTGTATCTGTTATTTTCTCTCTGATCCTTTTGTTTTCCATTTTATCTTCTCAGTTTTTCAAGTTCATCTTCCATAGCCCGAGCTGTGTTTTTAACAGGTTCTTTGCTCCTTTTTGTTGCTACCATTACTACCTTTTTTTTTTACATATTGACTTGATTTTACTCTTCCTCTCCTTTCTGAACTCTGCTAGTTCCTTTTTTTTTTAACTTTTACTTATATCATTTCTTTTTTATTTTTTTAATTAAAAAATTTTTTTAATGTTTATTTACTTTTGGGAGAGAGAGAAAGAGAATGAGGGCAGAGGCAGAGAGAGGGAGATACAGAATCCTAAGCAGGTTCCAGGCTCTGAGCTGTCAGCTCAAGCCCAATGATGCAGGGCTGGAACTCACGAACCTCAAGATCATGACCTGAGCAGAAGTTGGACGCTTAACTGGCTGAGCCACCCAGGCGCCTGTATCATTTCTTTTCTTTTCGGAACTGTTTTATCTTTGTTTACAGCTCTTATTTCATAAAGGCTCAACAAATTACTGGTAACAAATTATCACATATTTAGTGACTTCAAAGAACACACATTCATCATCTTACATTTCTGGAGGTCAGAAATCTGACGTGGGTCCACGGGGTGAAATCACACTGTCAGCACACCTGGGTCCCTTCCTGGAGGATCTCAGGGAGAATCCCCCTTGATGCACACCCTTCCCAGCTGCTAGAGGCTGCCTGCATTCTGTGCTTGGGGTCATTTTCCTCCACCTTCGAAGCTAGCAGTGGTAGGGTCAAGTCCTTCTCACATCACAGAGCCCTGAGCTCCCACAGCCCCATCTCCTTCCAGCTCTGACTTCTCTTGTGTCCCCCTCTTCATTTTTAAGAACACTTGTGATTGATTACATTGACCCCACCTGGGTAATCTGGGCTACTCTACCTCCGTTAGTTGATTAGGAGCCGTAATTCTATCCAGAACCTTATTTCCTCTTTGCCATATAAGGTGACAGATTCACAGAGGTCAGGACATGGACAGGTTTGGGGGTAGGAGTGGGGCATAATCTGCCTACCACAGAGATCATTTTAAAATTAATGGTTTGGGCCATGATTTTTACCTAGTCTGGGAAAAATTATCTTGGAATATATTCTTTTTTTTTTTTTTTAATTTCCTGCATTCTTTCTCTCTCTCTCTCTCTCTCCCTCCCTCCCTCCCTCCCTCCCTCCTCCCCTCTCTTTCTCAGTAGTAATTTTTAGAGATAAATTTATGTTTGTTCATAAGTAAGAGGAGTTTTTCCACAACAGACTGTTAGGGATTGGGGGAATAAAGGTAGGTGGTAGTTTGCATTTAGGTCTCTTCATGGCTATTCAGTCCTAAGTCAGGACTCGCTCTCCCTACATCCATAGGGAAGCCTCACGCCAGTCAGGGGTGTGTTCATTTGTGTGTATGTGTGCATGTGCGTGATTGAGTTTTATATCTCTTCAGCTGACAGGCTCCTGGCCACCCCTTATTTGTCTTCCCACAGTATCGTACCTTTCTTATGTAATTCTTAAGGAGAAGTTTTAATTAATCACCTTGTTGATTTTGAAATATTCCTAGAAGACAAACAATGAAAGTAATGGTAATAGTAGACATATTAGTTATTAAGTGTGACGGCCCACCACCTACACTCTTTTAAAGAGAAACTATTCTGCTGTGGCCTTGCCTGGCAGTGGCTGTGTTTCAAGCCATCTGACCCCCCCCCGTGTCCATCCACCTTCACCCTGCCACAGCTGCGACTGGACTTGATCCAAGGATGCCCGCCTGTGGTCTTACCAGCAACCTGTGGCTTGATTCAGAAAGTTTAAATATATGTATAAATGTTTATTTATTTTGAGAGAGTATACGAATGGGAGGGGCAGAGAGAGAGGGAGAGAGAGAATCCCAAGCAGACTCCGCTCTGTCAGCACAGAGCCCAATGTGGGGCTTGAACTCACGAACCGTGAGATCATGACCTGAGCCGAAATCAAAAGTTGGATGCTTAACCCACTGAGCCACCCACGCACCCCTTGATTCAGAAAATTTTAAGCACCATGTCTTTGGAATCTTCAGTCTCAGCCAGTTACTAGTAGTGTAACCTTACGAGTAGTTCATGTTACTCAAGGTTCACCATGTCCCAGTTTCCTTTCTGTAAGATATTAGATCCTTTATAATGCCGTTTTGAGAATTAAAAATAGTTAATCCACATAAAATCCTTATAACTGTCTGGCTCATCCTCAAAGCTCCATATATGGTAGCCATTACTATTACTCTATTAGAAATTTGGAATTAGGAAACCAAATGAGTAAGAGAGGTACCAGGAGAGGTACTATAGCTAGAGTGTCATGAGATAGGACAGTAGTTTTTACTCCTTTGTGGGGTTATTGCCCCCTCCAGGACTCTGATGAAAGTATAGAGAATTGCCTGCAGAGGAGTGTGTATGCATATGTCACACATGCAAGATCAAGGTCGAAAGCACCTCATGCAGAGAATGAGGGGAGGGGGCTGAGGCAAGGCAAAGCCGTATGGGAGTCAGATTTATGAAAGCACAGAGACTCATCAAATCAGAGCGAGCTGTTTCATAAACATGGCAGAGTGGGCTGACCGAGGAGAGAAACAGCAGCCGTGAGACAGCCCTCGGTTCTAGGCCCAGCAATTCCTGCCCCAGGAATCCTCGGGGATCCCTGCTGGTCTCCTCACTTCCCTGGATGGAACCAAGGTGGCCTGGGTCTCATCTCGCGCAACCAAATTAGCCGGACAGAATCAGTGACACGGCTGACTTTTACGTGATGGATTATTGCTGCGTCATTTCGGATGGCCTTTAGCCAACTGTATGAAGTTTTCCTGTGGGTGTGATTGTATCAACAGGCCCAATGCTTTCAGAATAAAGTGAATAACCAGCTGTAGTGGCTTTCCAACTGCTGACTTCCTTTTCTGTAGGTTGAACCCTTTCCAGGCATATCCTACTTTTTCACATTCCAGTTTAAGGAAAAAACAAGGAAGAGGTGGCATCAACCTCTGTAGTAGAAATCTTTTTAATTTTGGTTAATCTTTTAAAGTTTTTTGAGCTGAAAATGAGGCAGAACTTTGCGAGATTTTAAAGATGGAAAGGATTTTAGAGATTTTTGGGTTCCCCTACTTCTTTCAGAAATAAACGAGTGGCGCCTGGGTGGCTCAGTCGGTTCAGCATCTGACTTCAGCTCAGGTCATGATCTCGTGGTTCATGAGTTCCAGCCCCGTGTCGGGCTCTGTGCCGACAGATCGGAGCCTGGAGTCTGCTTCGGATTCTGTGTCTCCCTCTCTCTGCCCCTCCCCGCCTCGTGTTCTCTCTCCCTCTCTCTCTGTCAAAGAATTAAGAAACATTAAAAAGTTTTTTTTGTTAAGACATAAAGGAAAGCAGACCCAACATCATGTTGCATTCTCTATCTTGAGAATGTTGCTTGAGACAATAACCTTTGTGTTATGATAGGTGAGGTAACAGGCTTGGAGAGATTAGCTCCTTGCCCCAGATCAGAGATACAGCAAGTGGTAGAGCTAGGATTTGGAACGTACATCTTTCTGACTACAAAGCACAGTTATAACGCCTCCCTGGTCTCTAAACCTCAGGCTACAGAGGAGGCTTTTACATTTCTTTCTCTCAACATGGTCTTTCACCATCTCTTCTAGAACAAAAGGCTGGAAATGTACATGCCCCACTTTTTTACCTGTGGGCCAGAAGGCTCTTGCAGGCACTCATGTAGTCTCCAAAGCAGTGCAGTATTGACCCACTTCTAAGGTGGAACTTCTGTTGGATATTCAGCCAACCTTTCCATACAGAGGCTTTCCCATGACACCACAGTGTGGTGGTGCTGGGGACCATGGGCAGAGACCGCTGGGGCAGCAGTGATCCAGTTTGAGCATTAGCATAAATAACGTATGTTTACAGAGTATTTGCAGGAGGAAGGAGTGGTTAAGAGCACTGACTCTAGAAGTAGACAGCTTGGGGGAATCCCAGCTCTTCTGTGTAATACTTGAGTGACCCTGGGCAAGAGTCTACAACCTCTTCAGTTTCCTTATCTGTAACATAAGAGGTGTGTAATCCATCAGATTATTGTGATCACGTGTGTAATCCACCTAGCACAGTGCCTGGCTTGGTAACGCTCAGTAAGTGTTGGTTGTTATGCTGCTTGTGAACGGTTAGGAGAAACAGCAGGAAGAGGTAACATCAGTTTCTTACTGAAATTCTCTCTTAGTTTGGTTAATCTTTTTTAAGTTTTTGAGTTGATTTTTTAAAAAATCATTTTTTATTTATTTTGAGAGAGCGAGAGTGCGAGTGAGAGAGGGGCAGAGAGAGAGGGAGAGAGAGAAAGAGAGAGAATCCCAGAGCCTGACATGGAGCTCGAACCCATGAGCTGTGAGATCATGACCTGAGCTGAAGTCAGGCACTCAACTGACTGAGCCACCCAGGCACCTCACTTTTTTAGGTTTTTGAACTAAAAACAAGTTGTAACTTTATAGGTTTTTATAGCTGGGAAGGATAACTATCCTTGAAAATGGTTCCTTGAAAATGGCAACTCCTAGGGGCGCCTGGGTGGCGCAGTCGGTTAAGCGTCTGACTTCAGCCAGGTCACGATCTCGCGGTCCGTGAGTTCGAGCCCCGCGTCAGGCTCTGGGCTGATGGCTCGGAGCCTGGAGCCTGTTTCCGATTCTGTGTCTCTCTCTCTCTCTCTGCCCCTCCCCCGTTCATGCTCTGTCTCTCTCTGTCCCAAAAATAAATAAACATTCAAAAAAAGAAAATTAAAAAAAAAAAAAGAAAAAAAAAGAAAATGGCAACTCCTGTGTTGAGCTGACAAGACCAGTTTTTAAAACCCCAGTCATTTTGGGGCGCCTGGGTGGCGCAGTCGGTTAAGCGTCCGACTTCAGCCAGGTCACGATCTCGCGGTCCGTGAGTTCGAGCCCCACCTCGGGCTCTGGGCTGATGGCTCAGAGCCTGGAGCCTGTCTCCGATTCTGTGTCTCCCTCTCTCTCTGCCCCTCCCCCGTTCATGCTCTGTCTCTCTCTGTCCCAAAAATAAATAAATGTTGAAAAAAAAAATTAAAAATAAATAAATAAATAAAAACAAAAAAAAAACTGCAGTCATTTTGAGTGTCTGAGTATAAAATATTTGTTTTTAAAATGCAGAAAATGTATATACATTTTATGACTATAATGAAGAGAGGTAGAAATACATTCTTTTTCCAAGTTGTTTTGTTGCTGAACCATTAAATAATATGGCTGTTTTCCTGTTCGTCAGTAGGGTAGAGAAGCTTCAGTACTATATCTTCTAGGACTGTAAAAAGCTTAGTTTTCCTATGCCTTCTTACAGCGTTGCAGTGAGGTAACTAGTAGATGAATACTATTTTTATTTTACTTATAGCAATATACCAATATTTAACTTGAAACAGTAACTCATACTTCTCTTCTGGTTCACTACCCAGATGAATAATTTTCAAATATATTTGTTCTCATAGACTATATGATTTGTTCTAGGGCCATATTTATTTCTCTACTTTCCTAGACATTTCCATGCACAATGGAAATGTTAGTAGTTTGCACAGCTTACTACCAATTAGTGTATGAATTGTGCCAGTGTACAACTTGTGGTACAATGTACATGTTATACAAACTTACAAAATACAATAATGTGTAGTTTATTGTAAGGTGATTATTCAGGGCAGAGTTTTATGCATAAATTTGACAGGCTGGCATTTATGAATAGAAAAAATTTCCATATGCATTTAGGATTATAATAGGTTGGCCTGGAAAGGAGTTTAGAGACTATTCTAGACTAGTGTCTCATTAAATAGAACATTGCGGGGGCGCCTGGGTGGCGCAGTCGGTTAAGCGTCTGACTTCAGCCAGGTCACGATCTCGTGGTCCGTGAGTTCGAGCCCCGCGTCGGGCTCTGGGCTGATGGCTCAGAGCCTGGAGCCTGTTTCTGATTCTGTGCCTCCCTCTCTCTCTGCCCCTCCCCCGTTCATGCTCTGTCTCTCTCTGTCCCAAAAATAAAACGTTGAAAAAAAAATAAAAAAAAAAAATAAATAGAACATTGCGGCACAAATAGCTACTGGTGTAGGTTACATCGATGAATGATGGTAATTTCCCCTTCCCAAAAAGTTTAGACGACATGACTTTATTTGCCATTTGTCCTCCCTCTTTTGGGTTAAAAAAATGACTATCTTGTATTTGAAGAAGACAGATTAGATTCTGTTTTTATGGTAAAGATGGATTAGGGTTTCGGGGCACCTGGGTGGCTCAGTTGGTTGGGTGTCCGACTTTGGCTCAGGTCGTAATCTCACGTTTCATGAGTTCAAGCCCCCTATCAGGCTCTCTGCTGTCAGCACAGAGCCCACTTCAGATCCTCTGTCCCCTGCCCCTCCTCCACTCATGCTCTCTCTCAAAAATAAACATTAAAAAATTAAAAAATAAAATATGGATTAGGGTTTTGATACTGAATACTAAACTCATAGTTAATGTTATGTCCAGGAATTTTCTGCAGTATCAGCAGTTGGGTTGTTCATCTATTACACATAGACTACTTTTTAAATATAAAGCAGTTGTCTCAAACAATGAACTAATATTCACTAGTTACAAATAGGGTAAGCATGTTAAAAAAAAATGTATTCAAATGTTTTTTTTCCCTTCTCCTAGTATTTGAAGAGACAGTTAAAGAATTGTAGTCTATTGCAAACTTGATTGGTTAAGATCACACTATATTTAAAATTCAGTTTTAATAGCATTACAGCCATTAAATGGGGAGAAACCAAAAGAATTATTAAAACTATTTCAAAGCTCAAAACTAGAGATAATAATTAATATTGGAGTAAGTTTTCAGTCCTTCCTACTACAGCCTGCCCTGTTCCCTTGGTCTGGAACATTCTTAACCCTTCCCCATCACCTGTCTAACCCTTACTTATCCTACAGGGCCCTGCTTTTGTCTCAGTAAAGCCTCCCCTAAACCAGGTCTCATGTGAAATACTGTTAGCATTTTGCATTCCTCTTTCCTACCTCTAGTTTATCTAGATTATAATAATACAGTTATTGGTAATTTTTAAGAAACTGTGCCCCCCAGTTAACTGTATGTTCCATCAGGGTAGGAACCAAATGTGTCTTTTTTGCTGCCGTCTCCTTCATGTTAAACATCATACTAGTACATAGACATCCTCAATAAGTAGTTACTGACTGGTGGATGAATGGATTCCTTGTTTAAGATGCTAAGCCCTACTTCACATAGGGCTTCAGATCATGCTACTAGGTCACCATGCGTAAAGGACTTGTTTGGGTTTGCAAGCCCAGAAATTTAGTTTTACCATTTTGATTATCAGATTTATTGGTACTAGCTAATAAACTTACAAGAAGCTAATTTATATGTCAGAATACAATTTTTAAATTTACAATGGGAAATGTACCTAGGAGCTGGAACTTATGGCCTGTACAGATGTGGCTGAGACAGTAATCACTGAATAACCTTGTATTTCTCTACATTTCGTTGCCTAGCCTGCTATTAGGTTGGGATCGCATGACCAGTACTGGCCACTGAACTCTGAGCAAAAGTGGTATGTGTCATTTGGGGCCAAGGTAGTTAAGAGCCAATGTGCTTTCTTCATTTCTCTCTCCTTTGCCATGGTAGCGTTGTAGGCCGCGTGTTCCAGCTGGCAGATCTGCAAGATGGCGGACTGCCTGGCTGCACGACTGAACGACTAAGTTTACGTGAGCAAGAAGTAAACTTTTATTGTGGTATCCACTGGGATTTCAGGGGGTTATTTCTTCCTATAACATAAGCTAGTATTATCCTGATTAATAAATCAGGAACTTTCTCTTGGTTTATAAATTTCCATTCAGAGAAACTAATTATGAATCTGGAGGTTGTCTCTTGGGAAAAACCTCCATATGTGAGTCTTAACTTGTTTCCTTGAGCTTGAACTACCTAAAATAATAACTATGATTTACATAAAATTATGAAAATAAGAGTTAACAAATGAAAAACTTAAGACACTTAAGTAATTAATATCCACTAACTAGGATCTTGTACTTTAGAAATAGTATTTATGATTCTTAGTGAACCACGAGTTTGGAATGATTTCTTCCACCGTAATATTTTTAGTATCTTGTTGGTGAATCTGGAAAATCTAGGTTGAAATGAGCAACTTCCATAAATCAAGATCTTAGAAATCTTATGTTTTTTTCTATATTCCTTCAGTTTTTGTATTCTCCAATTCTCTTAGCAGTAGTTTATGCAATGAAATGGATCTCTCATAGGGTAATTTTTTTCATAAGGTATTTTTCTTTTTTTGTTTTTTAAGTTTATTTATTTTGTGTGTGTGTGTGAGAGGGAGAGAGAATTCCATGCAGGCTCTGTGCTTTCAGTGTGGAGCCTGACACAGGGCTCAGTCTCATGAACTGTGAGATCATTACCGCAGCCGAGATCAAAAGTCGGACACTTAACCGACGGAGCCACCCAGGCACCCGCATAAGGTATTTTTCAACAGAATTATATTTGAGTACTTGAATTCTTACTTCTTTTGAGATAGGCTCTGTACATATGAATAAGTCTTGTGTTTTGTCTTCAGAATTTTCCCATCTGCAACAGAGACTGCCAACTATTCACCAAAACTTATTTCCTTTCTTTTTTGGTCACATCTTCTCTTGTAGTTATATGTGTCTTGTGACTGAGTACTCACCAGTGGAATTTCTGAGGTCTGGCCACTTCCAGGGCTAACTCATAAAAGCCCTCCCCCGTGTGAGTCTCCATTTCTGCCTCTTTTTGCTGTCCGGTGATCGGTGCCTAAAGCGATTAGGAAGTCCTATGTTGAAGATGGAAGAGTTTCTGTCAAATGGGTCACTGAATGACTTCCTGGAGCAAAGGCCTACTCCCCCACCCAGAAACATTTGTATTGGACTAATGTGTGAATAACAAATAAACTTCTCATGGTAAGCCACTGAACGCTGGAAGTTTATTTGTTATTGCAATGAACATTACCATAAGGCAACATTTAATAGCTAATACAGCAATTCCAGAGTAAATATTTAAGTTGTCAAGAATGATTAACTTATGTCTTAATTTGTAATGTGTTCCACGCAGAAGAAACAAAAGTTTCATTTAGAATAGGCTGCTGAGTCTTAGTCTCATTTTCATTATTCCAAATTGCTTGGCTCTTCCTGAAGGAGCCAACCAATGGCCCCTCTGATTAAGTAGGCCCTCTGTTTATCCTTCTTCCTCCCACCCCATTTTATAAGGTCATATTCTGTGTTTACAAATCCAAAGTGCATTTACTCTTATTTGTAAGTGCAGTAGGAAAAAGAGAAGGGATACATTTAAAATGTCAACACAAATGTAGTTTTTATGTGACTGACCGGGGCTCTGGCAGGTCACTTTTCTAAAACATATTTGCTGCCTTGAGAAATTTACCAACATGTAAAAGCTACTCTGGTTTCAACCCTCTACGTAATGCCAGGGACAGAAATCTAGCTGTTCTTGACTTGTCTCTCTCCTCACCATTCCCACCCCGACGAGGTCAAATCAGTCTCCTGAATATATTTTGAACCTGATTCCCACCACGTTCTAATTTCATTCCTTCTTAAGGGAGCTTTGGACACAACTGTCTCCTGACTGGTCTCCCTAGCTCTGGTCTTAACACCTTCATGACATAGAATTCCCTTTCTACAATGCAGAACTCAACAGCTCATGCCTCTCCTTTGCTGATGGGTGTGAATGACTCCATGCTTATAAATTATATTGGCGTGTTGGAATTGTTCACGGGCAGCTCGTGTCACCATGTGGTCAAAGTTATTGTGAGGGCTAAATGGCATGGGCATGAAGTTCCTATCTAGCCTGGTGCTTGGCATTTTTTCAGGACTCGGTAAATATTCTTTTCCTATCTGTGAGTGACTTAGTATCTTGTTTAGACGAGACAGCGAGGGTGTTGTGACACTCTGCTTGCTCCTCGGCAGGTGGAGGTGTCTCCATGGTGCTCTCCGTGGTCCTGCACAGGAGTCCCGGGCCCTGCCCCGGCCCCGGTCCTCCGCTGTCTCTCCAGCTCCCTCGTGTTCAGCCTTTTTTACTGTTAAGCCTCGTTCTTCCCCTCAAAGTGAACCCATTCCTTTATTTTTTGCCTTCAGAAATTTTGTGTTTTGTCTCCACTTCTGTGAATACTGCTAATTATGACTAGGCTGTTTTCCCTTCCTGTGATTCAGATGTAGGTAAGATGGTGCACAGACTTAAGAGCATTTATTTACTCAATGGTCAGACTGCTGGGTTTGAATCATGGCACTAGCACTCAGATCAAGTCCCCAACCTTTGGAACCTTTGGCAAGTTACTAAACCGCTCCAGTCCTCTTTTCTGCCAAATGTAGAAGAGGAGTTGTAAGGATAAAAGGAGTACTTCTTCTAGTACTTTTGGAATGGGGCCTGCCACCTAAGAAGCACTGAATAACTGTTAGCCGTTATTAGTCATAGTGGGACCTGGAGACCTCAGATACTCTTACGTAGCTCTCAGTATCACTTATGTGCTGAAGCACCCTCTCCTCTCACATCTTGCTTTCCCTCTGGTATCCCACAGGAACTCAAACTCAGCATTCAGAGCTAAGCTCATCACCTTTTCCCTGTAGCAGAGTGCTTTGGCTACAAGTAGCAAAAAAACCCAAATAAAAGTGACCTAAACAGCAAGGGAGTTGTTTCGTTCTTGTAGCAAAAAGTCCAGACGTAGGATGGATCCAAGGTTGCATAATCCCATTGCTCAGTCACGTCCTCAAGGACCTAGGTCCTTCCCATTCTCTCAGCATTTTGACTTGTCCTCTTAGGCTGGCTCCCTTCACCTCAAGATGAAGATTCAGGCACTGTGTGCATGTGACAATGTTCTAAGAGGATTTCCACCTCATTTTCACTCAGATCAAGGAAACTTTCCCAGTCTGATCGTTGACAAGGGGACAGGAATTCCCAGTTTTAGTTTAGACTAAGATCCATCCTCCTGGAGCTGGGGATAAGATTCTGTTCCCTGAGCAGATGACTGGGAGTGAGTTGGGAGGGGAGTGAACTGAGCAGAATCAGAGCCCTGCTGTCCAAGAAGGGCCTTGGAGGATGAATTTGAGTAGAGAGTCAACAGTGTCTGCTGCAGAGTTTGAAATATTTTGTAATTAGAAGGAAAAGATCTAGGGTCGCCTGGGTGGCTCAGTTGGGCATCTGACTCTTGATTTTGATTCATGATCTCACAGTTAGTGGGATCAAGCCTCACATCAGGCTCTGCACTGACAGTGCAGAGCCTACTTGGGATTCTCTCTTTCCCTCTCTTTCTGCCCCTCCCCTGCTCATACTCTCTCTCTCTCAAAATAAATAAATAAACATTAAAAGAAAAAGAAGGAAAAAGACCTAAAAATGAATTGGGAGTCACAGTGAAGTCAGGAAAACTAGGTGGTGGGTACTGGTAGAAAATCAGTTTAGGAGTGGGGCTGGAGCATGGAGGACAGATGTGAGGGGCGTAGCTGTGGCATCCTCACTGGCGTGACATAGGGATGGGGGGAAGAGCTTCATTTGGTTTCTGCTTTTTTCTTGGCTAATTGGGTACCCTTCATGGAGATGATGAAGACAAGAGGATGAGTAGGTTTGATGGACAGGGGTTTAATTGAGTTGTTTTAAACAGACAGAGTCTGGGGTGCCTGTGAGACATCGTCATGGAAGTAGTCCATAGGCAGTTGGAAGAACTATTTGAACTGGAAATACAGATTTCAAAATGCTGCTCTTCAGCCCCCAAAGGTTCTGCCCCTTCTCTCCTTCATTCTTCTTTTTTTTTTTTTTAATTTTTAAAATGTTTATTTGAGAGACAAAGACAGAGCATGAGCAGGGGAGGGGCAGAGAGAGAGGGAGACTCAGAATCTGAAGCAGGCTTCCATCCAGACTCCAAGCTGTCAGCACAGAGCCTGACACACGGCTCAAACCCACGAACCGTGGTGAGATCATGACCTGAGCCAAAACTGGATGCTCAACCGACTGAGCCACCCAGGCGCCCCTCTTCTCCTTCACTCTCCTGTGATTTCCTAGTCTCCTTTGAGCCCTCGTCATCCTTTATAGCCCATCTCAGTTCAGTAGCCCTCTTTCCTTTTTCTTAAGGAACCCCTGTCTTGGTGAAACCATCCTTTCAATCATTATCTGTGTGCCAGGGCTTCAGTGTAACAGTGAGAGTCAAGTAACCATCACTTAGAATTAAATTCAGGGGTACCTGGCTGGCTCAGTTGGAAAAGCATGCGGCTCTTGATCTCAGGGTCATGCGCTCAAGCCCCACGTTGGGTGCAGAGATTACTTAAATCAATAAATACAACTTTTTTTTTCTTTATTTTAGAGAGAGAGTGCGCATATGCATGTATACACATTAGCAGGAGAGGGGCAGAGGGAGAGAGAGAGAATCCCAAGCAGCCTCCACACTCAGTGCGGAGCCTGACACAGAGTTCAATCCCACGACCCTGGGATCATGACCTGAGCCGAAATCAAGAGTCAGACGTTCAACTGCCACCCAGGCGCCCCATAAACCAATCAATCATTCTTTAAAAATTTAATTTTGAATTTATAAAATGAAATAATTTATTATATCTGCTTTTTGAAAGGCCATAAAAATTATTACAACAAACAAAAACATCTCCCCAACCAAAATACTTCCATCCCCAAACCCCGGAAGTTGTGATGAGTGGACAGAGTTATTTAAAGTTATATTAAAAGTACAGATTTAATCTTATAGTTCCCCAGAATTATAAACATGAAAACTCGTGATCAGAAGTACTCGTTTTCAGTGTGCTCTTTAGACCTCACTTACCCGTGGACATCCCTTCTCACAGTCTGATGCCGGCTGCCCAGCTGCCAACGTACATCCACCATACCCAAGAACCCTGAACTTCAGGGTCACCCTTGGCAATTCTTCCCTGCTTTTCTTGCCAGCAGCTCCCCAACCCTTCCTCCTCAGCTTCATGTCTGCCATCTGGGCCCTCTTCTGTTCAGCTTCCTTGCCTTTCAGATGCAGCCTATGTCACATCAGTCCTTGTCGGTCACTACGATCACTGTGCTGCCACTTTTCCGAAGGGTTTGCAAACACCTTTCAGCCACATCAGTCTCCTTGCTATTCCCTGGTCATACCTCTCCACTCACCCGCACACAGCTGGTCTTACTTTGTCCTTGCCTGTCGCGTATCACCCTCAGCCCCTCTTTAATCCACTTCTGCTGTTAGGTCAAGAGGAAGCATCAGCTAGTTTTGGCCTGCCTCTGGGGCGGCTTGAACGCTGTGAATTTGTTTTGCAAATACTACATAGATTATTAGCTCACCTGACAATTATAGTTGGACCTCTTCTATTAAGATAATAATATGAAAGGTTTGGGCATCTGACTGACTCAGTGCGAAGAGCATGCAACTCTTGATCTCAGGGTGGTAAGTTTGAGCCCCACACTGGGTGTACAGATTACTAAAAAAAAAAAAAAAAAATAGTAAAGATAATGTGAAGCTTTTACCCAAATATTAGCAGTTGTTATTACTGCTGAGCACAGAAACACAGCATGAATGCCTCTTCTTTTATTTTTTTTAAATTTTTTTTCAACGTCTTTTATTTATTTTCAACGTTTTTTATTTTTGGGACAGAGAGAGACAGAGCATGAATGGGGGAGGGGCAGAGAGAGAGGGAGACACAGAATCGGAAACAGGCTCCAGGCTCTGAGCCATCAGCCCAGAGCCTGACGCGGGGCTCGAACTCACGGACCGCGAGATCGTGACCTGGCTGAAGTCGGACGCTTAACCGACTGCGCCACCCAGGCGCCCCATGCCTCTTCTTTTAAAAACAGCCCTAGAAGAGTGTGGGGAGGCAGGCACTCTCATTGAGAAGCAATTTAGAACTATCTTTCAGAATCCACCCTAAATATACATATGTGCATGTGTATATACATATGCATATATATGCACGTATTTGCGTATGTACATAAGGGCTATAAAATTTATATATGTATAATTTCTCAGGGCACATAGGAAATTGTTAGCATTGGTTATAGTTAGAGGAAGGTACTGGAGATTGTGGGCTAGGATGTGAAGGAAACTTCCATTGCATTCCTTCGTGTGCCTTTTGAATTGTGATGGTTGATGGATTACTTATTTAAAAAAAATTTTTTTCAACTTACCATTCTATGCTCAGGAATTTTATTTCAAGGAATTTACTTACTCTACAGAAATATTTGTATAGAGGCACCTGAGTGGCTCAGTTGGCTGAGCGGTTGAGCGTCTGACTTCAGCTCAGGTCATGATCTCACGGTCCACGAGTTCAAGCCCTGCGTCGGGCTCTGTGCTGACAGCTCAGAGCCTGGAGGCTGCTTCGGATTCTGTGTCTGCCTCTCTCTCTGCCCCTCCCCTGCTCACACTCTGTTTCTCTCTCTCTCTCTCTCTCTCTCTCTCTCTCTCTCTCTCTCTCTCTTTAAAAAACGAGTAAATGTTAAAAATTTTTTAAAAAAATATTTGTATATGTATTAGCAGACTTGTGTGTAAAATGATGTTAACGATAGCATGTTCATAGTAACGAGTAACAAGAAAGCTAGGAGCAACCTGAGAGTCTAGTAGGAGTGCCCCAGCAGTTATGACATAGCTGTACTGTTGTTTAGGTATGCACATACGCTAACATGGAAAGATTGCCGAATTAGGATAGGATGGATTATGCTTCAGTCACAAACACCCCCCAGGTCTCAGCTGCTTAACATAACAGGGGTTTATTTCTCACTCACATAAAACCTATGGGTCCAGGAGACTCTCAGGACCTAGTGAGCCCTCGGGCTGCTTTGATCTTGTGGCTCCGCCTCTCATGCACACAGAGCTTCCTCATTCACCTTGGCAGTGCCATGCCAGCTTTTCTGTGCTTCGGCCCAGAAGTATGGACGTCTCACAGCTGTTGGCCAGAACTAACACCATGGCCCCGCCTAACCACAAGAAGGGGTTGAAGTGCAGAAGAAGAGATGGAATGTCTGGGGTTACAGCTCTGTCTTTGCCATATGCAAACATGGAGCCACAGGCCCATAAAGTTTTCTGGAAGGATCCAGAAGAAGTGACTAACAACAGAAACCTCTGGAGAGTGGGACTAAGTCTTACCCTGCTTGAATATTTTTACCACTATTTTTTATATTTTCAGCCTAACACTAAAATGTTTAAACCACCTTTAACACTATAGTTTATAGTAGGATCCATGCATACTAACTTCTGTGGGGTTTTGTCAATCTGGTTTAGGTTGACCCTGGAGTCTTTTCATGAAAAGAGAAATTCAAGGTTGAGAAATCTGAATTATACAATTGTTAATTTACCTTAAGTGAAATTATTTTATAGCTCTATTATGTAAGTGGGTATGTAATATGTATAGAGCAGAGAGAATTGCAAAATCCGCCTGTATTTGTCCTTCCTTATGTTATCGCGTTAGGCCATGCATGTGGCCAGTGTTATAAAATGGGAAAAGCCATTCACCATGTATTCTGCATCATTCCTTTCCTCAGTATGCTGGAACTAAAGGGCAGGCAAAGAAATAAGTAATTCATTCACCCTGAGCAAGCAAGGAACTGACTAGCATTGCCTTGGAAAGCTAAACACCCAATGAGCTATAAAAATGCAGTAACAGATGACCTAATTCTTACCCTGAAGAGAAATATTTTAAAAGTGTATTAATCTCTTTAGGCATTCCAAATAGGAAGGTTCACTTTTACAGGTTTAATGCACTCTTTCTACAAAGCCAGACATTCTCATTTACAAACGAGGTATAAAATAGACACTTAAACTCTAATTGAAAAAATAAAGAGCGTGTAACACCTTAGGTGTGGTGGCATAAGGTTACTTTTATAATCATGTTCTCCCATCTCTCATCAAACCCCAGGACAACTTAATCCCTGAAGTTACACATGGCCCAAAAAGAGCGATGTCGTTTGAACTTGGGGAGAGTCTCTAAAACCCCAGCAGAGAGTGCACAGCTTCCAAAATAACTCTTCCAGGATCAGGTCCAAGGCCAATGCTTCTTTGGGAGAGCTCAACTCCAACCTTGGTGTCTCTTTTTTTTTTTTTAATTAAAAAATTTTATTAGAGATTGTGAGCTGGGGCGGGGGGAGGGTTGGGGCAGAGAAAGAGAGAGAGAGAGACAGAGAGAAATAGAGTCTTTAAGCAGATTCTGATAGGGCTCCATTCCATGACCCTGGGATCATGATCTGAACCAAAATCAAGAGTCCAATGCTCAACTGACTTAGCCACCCAGGTGCCGCCCAACCTTGGTGTCCCGATGGGGCTGCTTTGAACAGGCTTAGACTGCTGAATATATCAGCCTTTTAAGCTCGTACTTTTTCTTTCAAAGAATTCTTTTGCTTTTGAGATTATTTATGTTTTATGTGTAAATGCCACCTCATTTTTATGGTTTTATTGCTCTATCAGTCATCCCTGCCAGTAACACACTTGACCATCAGTTTTGGCTCCAGACTCAGTATGTGAGAGATTCACACCTCAGGGCCCACCCTACTTCAGGCTCTTTTGGTCTTCCGTTCTCTGCACTTGCTTTCACCATTATAGTCCATTCACTCCAACTGCTACATTGGGAGAAGATGTGTCTTTTCCAGACAAAAAAGGCTGTGAATGAAGATCATTTTGCCAAGGATTGGGGATTAAGTTAAACTGGATTAAAAAGAATACAAATTTTATTTTCCTGGTGAAACTAATAGTGCTAAACTATAAATTTAAAACAGGCCCTGTTAAAAATTTAAATGATTGTAAACATAACAAGTAATGAAAATAACTGCTTATACTTTCTGAGGTTTTTATGTACTTTTCCATGAGAGCTGTTAAACTATCCCGAAGGATTAGTGCTCCTACTGTGGAGGATAATACCCAGCTTGGGTCACACACAGCCTCACCGTAAGAATTTCACAGCGTCCAGGATGGTCTAAACTTTGTGAACAAAATGAGTTCACTGATCTCACTCTGGCTGTCACTGTAACGTCAAATTGCCATCAAAGTTTCTAAATGTCCTCCATTTCTGTCCTTCCACAAGCTAAGCAAGAAACAGTTTGCAGACTGGGGCCCTGGGAGCAAGTGTTCTGGGAACTAAGGAGAATGTAAAGAAATACAGGGACACTTGAAATATTAAATAGCAATAAAAAATGAAATAGTTTAAGTAGGGTAATAGTGGAGATGCCCTAGCGCAGCATCTGCTTAATAAATTGTAAAGACAGCAATTGTCTTCAACCTCCAGTGCAGGGAGAAAGCTTATTCAGGCTAGAGATGCCACACACAGAGCCTTATGGAGATGGTAGGACTTGAAATAATTCTTAAAGGATGGAAGGCTGTTTAAAAATACAAATTGGATCAGTTTTAAATTATGAGTAGTTGTAGTATCTTGATTAACTGATGAATTGTTCTATAAGCCAGAAGTAAACTTAAACTTAGTCATACTGATTAGTAATGTATAAATCCTGATTTTACCAGATAAATCTTTTTTTTTCTTTATTTATTTTGAGAGAGAGAGAAAAAGAGAAGGAGAAGGAGAATGTAAGTGGGGGAGGGGACAGAGAGAGCTTGGGAGAGAGAGAGAATTTGTCAGTGCAGAGCCCAATGTAGGGCTTGAACTCCCAAACTTTAAGATCATGACCTGAGCCAAAGTCGGACACTTAACTGACTGAGCCACCCAGATAAATCTTAAGGTCAGCCTTTAAATGCCAAGGGAACTCCCTTGCTTGTGTTCCTTTTGAAAACCTTAAATTAAAAAAATTAAAAACAAAAGTCTTAGTTCTTTTGAATCATCTTCGCAACTACTGTGTTTGAATCAGCTTCTTTGTAAGTAGCGATACTCAGAAGATTCCTTTAAAGAGCTCTGTTTTGCAGATGTTGTTGTGTAATACGGGTTCAGTCCTTGCCAGCTCAGTCTTCCTTTTTTGTTTATACTGCATGTAGTTTGTACTGCATCACTTCCTTTGCAAGAGAATTGACTGCGGGGTCCTAGGGCAGGGTCATTTTTTTCATTGCTTTGCACAATGCCTATTACCTATTTCTGGTATCAGAACTTTCTATTAGTCATCACCAGAAACTATTATTACACCTGTCAACTGGTAGTGTGGTGAGCTGTTTACAAGTTACAGATGAATGTGTGTGTTTATTTTTCCCCCCAAACCAATTTTATTACCTATAAACATTAGCCCCATTTTTAAAATAGGATAATATCCCTTAAAAATCCATTGTCCCTAGCCCTGAGTTTTGGCACAACTTGGTGCGCATTGCAAAACAGGAACCATCTACTAGAGTAATAGCTGCCTTTATACAGGGCACACACTTGTCTCGTCCCCTCTGTGTCCTATGGACTGCTTTTCTGCTTCACTTACCTATCTTGCCGGCCTGGATTCTGTAGACAGCTTCATTTGATTAGGGGCTAGTGCGTAAGAGCCCAAACCACACCAAAACAAAACCTTCAGCTTTACCAGCGCCATCAGCTACCTTTCCTAATTTGAATTATGTGCCATTTGAAGAACAAAATGATATTTAGCTGACCCCTGAACTACATGGGGGTTGGGGCACTGAGCCTCCATGCAATTAAAAATCCAAGTGTAACTTTGACTTCCCAAACACTTGACCAATAGCTTACTGTTGACCGGAAGCCCTACTGATGCTATTAACAGTCGACTAACACATATTTTACATGTTGTACATATTTTATACTGTATTTTTATAGTAAAGTAAGCTAGGGAAGAGAAAAAGTTATTAAGAACATCCTAAGGAAGAGAAAATACATTTACAGAATGTACTGTAAAAAATCTGTGAAAGTGGACCTGTGCAGTTCAAACCTATGTTTTCAAGGGTCAACTGCATAATCCTGTGGCTGTAATTGGTTGGGCCATCTTTGAAAAGTACGTTATTATAATTTGTATAAATAAATAAAATATTGTATGTATATTTCTGTGCATATACATACACACATATTTAAGAATAAGACAATATGAAAACATACTAACAATTGAGGAATCATCTGAGAGAAGGGTATTTGGAAGTTTTTTAATGCTCTTCTGAGAACTTTTAAGTTTGCAATTATTTCAATATGAAAATTATTTTGAAAAGTCAGAGCTAACTCTCAACCACAGATTGTCAACAGTAACAAAGATGTTTCTTCCCTGAGTGATTAATCTTTTAGTCAGAATTTGAGGAAAGGAAACATTTAAGGCCAACATAATTGATACCATGTCTTACAAAGTTATTTTCCAGCAAAAAAAAAAAAAAAAAATTCTTTCCTGTAGTTGATATTAAGACCAAAACTCAGAGAAAATATTTTTTGTATGAATTAATAACCAAAAAATTTGTCTTTGCATCCAGTTTTAGTACCCTGACCTAAGAAAGCATTCAAAGCAGAAATAAATGCATTGCCTCTCTGAATCTAAAAAAGGACCTTATTAGCAAAGTGTATACGTCTTTGCTAATGTGTAGGCATCCACGTATTAGATATTTTAAACAAGCAACAGATCTGAACTGTTTGTTCATTTGTGGTGATGAATTTGTGCCAGTTCAGCCCCACACTTTGGTCTAACCAATGGTATGTGTCTCCTAGAAGGCCAGTCAGGATAAAAGCTGTAGTCCGCATAGCCACAACAGAGGACAAAGATAGTCAACCATAGAATTCATTCTCCTTATTTTCCCAAACAAAGTGAAACTATTGGGCCTAGATTTGGAAGCCTTTTCAGCCTGCTGCAGTGTCCTTTTGATATGTCCCTGTCATTCTTTGAGAACTTCCTTATTTTCTGGCTCAGTAAGATTCCAGGCTCATCTTGTGCTTTTTCCTGTCCCAGTGAGGAAATCAGCCGTTTCTCCAAAAAGCATTGGTATCGTCTCTGTGTGGCATTTGGAAATCAAGATTGGGTAGTAGGCATAGTTGTTGGGTAGTGACATAGTAGGTATGTCATTGCTTGTAGACTTTGTCAGAAGAGCTTGGCAGGGTGGTGGATGGGGGGGGGCAGGAAGGGATGGAGCGGGGACACACAGATGTGCTATTTCTTTGTGTTAAATACCATCAGTTCATACCGATATCTCCCATCACAGTCCGACCCCACGGGGTTTATTTTAGCCATCTCCTTCGAAATTTGTAATTTCCTTCCGCAGTAGTGAGAAAACGGCTCCCTCCATCCTCAATATTTTACTTATTTTCTCAGTCCTCCTGAAGGTAAGTAATTTCCCTCCCATGTGGGCCGCCTCTCGACGCCTACCCTGCAGGACATCCCTACCCTGTAGGACACCCCGGCTGCACCAGCGGAACCCTTACCCTGGCCTCCTCGTGTGCACTCACCGGGCCAGCTGATCTGTTGGCCAGACCCTTGACTTTTTAAGCTTAGACGAATTATAAGCACAAACTTGAGACAAAGTATTTCCTGAAATTATAAAGTCAGAATATTAATTTTTTACATTCAGTCACATAGTTTCGTTTCGATTCTTATTCACAGAGGAAGATGGGACTTATTTAAGGAAAGCTTTGGAAATAATGCTATTGATAAGTAGGCTTCGCTTTCCTTTTACTTTTTGAGATGTAATATTAACAGACGTTTTGGGAAACTGTTTACTGAGCACGGTTGAACTGGAGGACAGCTGCTTTCTGGGGGCAGCTAAATCTTCTCTCACTGGCCTGGGAAGCTCTGAATTCAGTCCTGGTTGGGATGACACTTAAAAAATAAATATGATAGTATTTGCCTTAAATTTGCAACCAAGCTATTTACATAAATTCCTTTCTCGGTTTGATCTAGCAATAAAAATGATTTAATTCTGCTTTAGGAACTAAGAAAAAATAAGGAAAATTATTTGTTTTTTCCATTTCCTGATGTATTTGATCTGTTTTTAGTTTTTGACTCTTTTCTTTGCCACCACATTCTTATTCTCTTAGTTCACTTCCTCATGTCTGGTATTCCTGAGTATAGAGAGCGCTGGGCTATTTTCCTGAGTGCAGAAGGACTGACAGCATAAAGCAGGGTAGTAGAATATCTGTATCATGTTTGTCTTTGGAATGTGTTGATTTTTATAATTGAATATGAGTCCATTTCATATTTTGAAGTTTTTATAATTCACCTCTTTATGATTCCAGGTCCCTCCTCCCTTAGTAAAAATTCCCCTGGATGCCACAGCAGTATACTAGGAATAAGCAGAAATAAATTTGAAAGAAATCTGGCTCATGGTCTCTTAGGAGACATGATTACAATATGGGAAAAAGTTGCAAAATGCAACATCTCAAATAGCATGTGACGATGGAAACCCTTTGCAGAGTGGTAATAGTTGATGTCTTTTGCCTTTTATATCTTCTTTAAATTCCTCCATATCCAGCTCCCTTGTCCTTACCATAACAACTCTATTGCGGAACCGGCAGGCATTATTGAGGGGCCCCAGTGAGCAGCACTTGGTACTTCACTTGAGGATGCCAAGGAACCCTCTTAAGCTTCCTTTGGGTCTGTTGGCATCAGAGCAGTGACAGTATCATCAGATCAGCATCATGAAAATTCCATGTGCCTCCAGACGCTCCCAGCATCAGAATAGCCAGTGTGCCAATTTAACCTCCTCCTGCCCTTGAGGCTGCTGTCCATTGTCCTAAAGCAAGGCCACCTAAGTGACACCAGTTCTACAGGCTGATAGGGGAAAGGAAGTTAACCCCTCCTCTACATTAGACACAAAGAAGGTTGTTTAGAAAAAATAAAACGAAAACCCAAAAATACCCTCCAACCACAAACCAAGAGAAAGTGCCAAATAGAAGAAGTATAAGGTTAGTGCCAATTTTAAAGCTTGAGGAAATGTGGCCTTATTGGGTGTTATAGACTTGTGACAAAGCCAAGGAGAGCCAGCTGACAGAGTTTCTGACCATTCATTCATTCAATAAAAATTTTTGCTGGTTTTAAAATCCTCTGCTCCGTTCTGTGGTTCACCCAACAGAAACAATAGCCAAACACATAACTTAGGAGCATCTGGGAAGCTGTCCAGTTTTCCTGTTTTTACACAATCCATTCTGTAACAGAAATAGATCTCCTTTCGAGGCCAGTGAAAGCTGTGCTTGTAACTGAGATTCCTCCAGGCAGAGATGATGAGTAGGTGATTGCTTTAATCGTATGGTAATTTCCTTCTCACCTGTAACTGGGCATATGATGTCAACAAAAGAAGGTTTGGAAATTTTTCTATTAATACTTAATAAAGTATAATTAGCAACAGACATGAAAAACATCTGATTGCAGTTCTTGGCATAGTAAATGTTAGTTTAGTGTGACTTTGTTTTCTGAACTTAAAACAGGTGTTGTCACAGTCGCTGAGATGGAAATAATCCATTCACTTGGCTGCTTAACCATTTCTTTCTTTTCAGTGTTTCCTGCCACAGGTCCTACCCAGCTGGTACCTGAAAGGCCCCTACCTGGTTGCCTCAAGTGTCGGTAGCTCTTAGGAAAACCTTGCTTTAGCTATATCAGAGCCTTCCTATGTGACGAAAATCGGCATAAGGAATTCCGGTTTTTAAAAAGTGATGTAGTAGCCTGATTAGGTTTTCTGTCATTCACTAAATTAGGCAGAGTGACAGAGTGTACAGGTTAGATTTCCTGTCGCCCAGAGAGCCGAATATCTAAGGCTAGTGTAAGGTGAAAAGGATTCCTCTCTGAGGGTCAGGGTAAGAGTGTTCAGTACTGTGATGCAAGTGGCTTATAGTATTTTAAATGCATAATTGTTATCATGTCTTGTAATTGTGCATTTCTACCAAAGGGGTTTCCAACTCCAGCCCAGGTCTCGCTCATTTTCCTGAGCAGTGTTGACTTAGAAATAGGCTAATCCCTTGGTTAAGGCAGAATGCAATTAACCACTTCCCTAGGCATGCCAGAGAGCCAAATGGTTAATACAGTAGGAAATCATTTTTAAATGAAATGGACAAAAAGGATATATATAAGTTTTGTATACATAGAAGTTGAACCTTGTGTTGGAGAAATTGTATTTGTCACTTGTTGGTTGGAGGACAAAATATAGTGTCATGTTATTAACAGGAAAAGTTTCATTCTTATATTTTGGTCTAGATCTTTATGTCTGTCATTATTAGACAATCAGCATTTATTTCATAGCTAAATAATACTTATTGGGATGTATTCATATGCTAACCTTATAAAATATGTAACATCTTCATTGTATGTGTGCATTTGTGTGTGCTTTACTGATTTTATTTTTTTTTAATTTTTTAATGTTTACTTTTGAGACAGAGAGCATGAGTGGGGGAGGGGCAGAGAGAGAGGGAAACACAGGCTCCAGGCTCTGAGCTGTCAGCACAGAGCCTGACACGGGGCTCAAACCCAGGAACCACGAGATCATGACCTGAGCTGAAGTCGGACCCTCAACTGTCTCAGCCACCCAGGTGCCCCATGCTTTACTAATTTTAAATGCATGGGAGTATTTAAATATCTGTTAGTCTGAGGACCTATAGTTTATAAAGACTCTTAACGTCACTGAGAGTGATTTTACTGTGGTCCAGTTCACCAATCTCTGTATTTCCTCTACTAGGATTTTGGCAAAACCAAGCAGTCAATTAAATATAAATACTGTCTAAAAGCTATGTAGTAACAAATGATGACCAAAACAGACAATTTGCATTCCGTGGTATGGATTTGGTCAGCTTATAAAATTTATAATCTCGTGAAAAGAGCAGTTTTCCTTGAAAGATCAAAATGAAGCCATTTTGGGATTCATTTTCAGCAGTGTGAAGTTACACGTGCTCTAACCTAACAGTGATTCTCCGCCCATCGTGGACATGTCCTGACTTTCGCTGTTGTAGAGACTCTTCTGTCAAAGTGGTTAACTGAGTGCCCTGTGAATGACCAGTACCCTTCTCACTGCAGTGACAGGCTTGAAAGTTGAACCCTTTTCAGGTATCCCCAGCAGACAAAAAAACAAAAACTGAAAAGCAGTACATTTCCAGATGTCAGCCCAGGTGCTGTATTTGCAGGCCTGATTTGCTATGCTGTATCTGACAAGGTGGGTTTTTTTTTTTTTTTTTATGTCCTCAAGACTTAATTTTCATTGTTTTCATTGAAATATACTATAAAATGTTCTGTTTCCTTTTGCTCGGTAACTAAATAGTAGTATTTGGTAAAAGTGTCTTTTATGGTCAAGAATTTAGACAGTGAGCTGAGAAGGAACTATTGTATTATTAGGAGTATTATTTTGACCGCATTGCCTGGGACCTTGGTCAATAGCCTTCAGGTGGGGAAGGTGTTGTGTTTGTTTCTGCCATTTCCTTATACTGGGAAGGGAGAATGGCTGAGTAACTTGACATAATCAAATTCAGGTAATAAAAAAATAATAAATAAAATAAATAAATAAAATAAATAAAAATAAAATTAATTAAATTAATTAAATTTAAATTAAATTTAAAATTAAATTAAATTAATTAAATAAAATTAATTAAATAAAAAAATTAAAAATAAAAATAAATAAAAAAATTAAAATAAAACCCAATCTCTTGTCTCTTACTGGGCAGCAGGGCATGTGGCCTCCTCACAAAATTTGCCCTCAGCAACAGGTAGGGATTTCTGGTCGCCCTCCCTATGTTCTTGGTACTCTGCATCTGCCATCCTGTGTGTTGTTGCCTTTGTGTCCAAAGGATCAGGTTTAATTAGCTCCTGAGAGAAAGAAGAGTGAGACGCATCCTCACTTGGCTCTTCTCAGGAATCTCAGACCCAACACAGCCTGTGTGGCTCACGGTCACCTTCCAAAATCAGGCTCTTCCTCTGCTGCCCCAGTGCTGTATAACAAGTGCTGTTGTGGTCACAACAGTGTTGTGTGAGCAACCTTGACCCCTTCCTCTGTTCCACCTCTCACATCCAGTAAGTCACTCTATCTAGTCAGTCCTGCTTCTGCTCTGAAAACCTGTCCTCTGCTCCCTCTCCCCACAGCTCCACCCCAACCAGGGCCCCAGTCATCTCTGGCCAGGACCCAGGCAGTGGGGTGGGACCCACCGCCAGCAGTGGCCTTCTCACTGCTCCACTGCCAGGCACTCAGTCCTCTCCGGCTCACAGTCACAGGGGCTTGCAAAAAGCAAATGTGATCAGTGCCTGAAATCTGCCCTGGAGATAACCTCCAAAAGCCCACGACACTGCAAGGTCTCACCCACCCACCCGCCTCTCCCCTCGAAGCCCTCACGTCTGTCCTCATCACCCTGAATTAGTGGAGAGACGGGTCTGCCTGTTCGTTCCTTCACCATGGCTCCCAGAACAGTGCTTGGGACGTGGGCGCTAATAACTACTGTGTGAATGAACAAGTGAATACAATAAAATTACAGACAGCAATAAGAACGTTTAAAGTTAGTATTTCTCTGCAAGGCATGTCTTACTGTATCATAGAAGTGTGTTTTGAAAAAGCAAGCGTTGGGCCTCCTGGGTGGCTCAGTCGGTTAAGCATCCGACTTTGTCTCAGATCCCATGGGTTGGTGAATTTGAGCCCCACATTGGACTCTGTGCTGACAGCTCAGTCTGGAGCCTGCTTTGGATTCTGTGTCTCCCTCTCTCTCTCTGCCCCTCCCCTGCTGGTGTGCGCTCTTTCTCTCAAAAATAAGCATTAAAGGGGCGCCTGGGTGGCGCAGTCGGTTAAGCGTCCGACTTCAGCCAGGTCACGATCTCGCAGTCCGTGAGTTCGAGCCCCGCGTCAGGCTCTGGGCTGATGGCTCAGAGCCTGGAGCCTGTTTCCGATTCTGTGTCTCCCTCTCTCTCTGCCCCTCCCCCGTTCATGCTCTGTCTCTCTCTGTCCCAAAAATAAATAAACGTTGAAAAAAAAAATTAAAAAAAAAAAAGCATTAAAAACATATTTTTTTAAAGAAAAGAAAAAGCAACTATTATCTAAAAATGAATATATCAAAAACAAGGGTTTTTTTTTTTTTCATTACAGAAAGGAAGGAAGGGGGTACCTGAGTGGCTCAGTCAGCTCAGGTCATGATCTCATTGTTGGTGAGTTCAAGCCCTGCGTCGGGCTCTGTGCTGACAGCTCAGAGCCCAGAGCCTGTTTCTAATTCTGTGTATGTGTGTGTGTCTCTCTCTCTCAAAAATAAATAACATTAAAAAATGTTGGACGGAAGGGAGGAAAAGGTAAAACAATTCAGCCAGGCGTCTCCTGACCATACTTTCTGGTTAGCTACCTTTTGCGCGGCTCAAGGGAAGAGAGGTTGCTCTGGAAAAGCAAACCAAGAGATGAACTCGGGAAGTCAGTCAAACCCCTGTCAGTGGCCCTCTCACAAGTTTCTTGTGTCCTGTGGAAAGCCTAAACATTTTGATGGAAGGTTTTCTGACTTCAGAGGGTCCCTGCGAACTACTGGGAGAACGCTTTCTGGACACGATGCCGAGCTGGATCAGGATTCATTATGCTAGCACAGTGACCGCCACTGTGAGGGTTAGCGGCACAGATGCAGCGCCCCGGAGAAGGGGGCCTGTCCTGCCATCCAGACGGCCTTGTCACAGGACTTCATGCATCTCGCTGTACCCTAACCCTGTGCCAGCAGTGCTCTGAGTGTTGCAGTGAGCAGAGGGTCTCACTTCTTGTAACCGTCCCGGGAGGTGGGTGCCGATGTGATCCCACCATCTCGCTGATGGGCTACAGTGGTCTCCTCAAATGTTCTCTTTTCAAGGCCTCGGTATGTCAATAAAAAGGCAAAATAAAGCATCCTATTTCAGGTGCTCTGAAGGCAGTATATAAGTCAGGAAGTGCCTAGAGCTACCTATGTGGAGACTGTATAATCACATTAATAATTCAGATGTCAAGAAATTCAAATTTGGGATGCCTTCTTTGGACCCTCCCACTCCTAAAACTGGATTAGGTATCCCTTGTCTAAGCTTCCATAGTATCCTTTCTGTCTTTGTTATTGCCTTAAATCTTTTCTGAAACAGTATGGTGGGGATGTGCCCACCCATGTACACGCACACACACACACATGCGAACAAGAAAGAGAATAGGAGAAACAGGGAAATGACAGGTTTTTTAAATGTGTACTTAACTTATTCTGAGAGAGAGAGAGAGAACACAGGAGGGGCAGAGAGGGAGAGAGAGAATCCCAAGCAGGCTCTACACTGTCAGCACAGGAGTCCTATGTAGGGCTTGAACTCACGAACCGTGAGATCATGACCTGAGCTGAAATCAAGAGTTGGATGCTTAACCGACTGAGCCACCCAGGCGCCCCTTAAAAATATGTAATTTTTAAACCTCTGTCACTGTGCTTACTACATGGCATTGTCTGCGTCTGAAAGTCTTTGGTACAATAATACCATATGCCTTATTCTTTGTAACTCAGATGTTCATAAACGCACACAATCAGTAACTAGCAGAATCAGGATTCAAGCCTAGGGCTCCAGGGCTGTGTGACTCTGATGCTCATAATCTTTCTAACAGACAGTCCCTGCCCACTTCAAGAACGTGCAGTCTAACAAAGGGGATTAAATGAATTGATGCCATCACACAGAGGCCATGATTTTGCCAGAAGCAGCAGCAGCAACAAAATGCCTTCACCCTTGGGAGAGATTCTCATTTAACTGGGGAGAGTGAACTGAACATATCGGAAGTTGGCAGTAAGCTGATGATCATTGCATGAGTTTCCTCCATCAGGGAAGAAAAGGGTCAAAGTTTTGTGTACTTTGAAAATAAAACTGCCTTATAATCTGTCCTTTCGAAATGGGCCAGCATCGTTGGTTTAAAAAGCCACACCCAGAACACAAACTGTAGCTGGAAGTATAAGTTGCTGCAGCCTCTTTGGAGAATGATTTGGCAAAAATTCACAAATTTAAATCGTGCGTATCCTTTGATGCGGCAACTTTAGTTCTAAAAGCGTGTTCTACAGGTGTATATATACATATGCACAAAGACATAGATGCCATTGTATTTATAGTTGCATTGTCCATGATAAAAAAGGTGAGTAACCACCTAAAAGTCCAATAGGGACTAATTAAATATACTATTGTGTGTTCACTCATGAAATGAAATACTATGTAGGCATAAAAAATGAGGCTTTTCCCTATTTATATGAAACTATTGCCAAGATTCATTATTTCAATTGGAGAAAAAATGTCATTCATGTATAAGACTATCTGTATGGATATGTATGTATTTGAATAACCTATTTCTATTTTAAAATTTTTTTAATATTTATTTATTTTTGAGAGACAGAGACAGCATGAGCGGGGGAGGGGCAGAGAGAGAGAGAGAGAGAGAGAGAGAGAGAGAGAGAGAGAGAGAGAGAGGGAGGGAGACCCAGAATATGAAGCAGGCTCCAGGCTCCGAGCTGTCAGCACAGAGCCCGATGCGGGGCTCGAACTCATGAACCGTGAGATCATGACCTGAGCTGAAGTCGGTCTCTCAACTGACTGAGCCACCCAGGTGCCCCTGAAGAACCTATTTCTAGAAGAATTTACAGAAAACCAGCAGCAGTAGCTGCCTCTAGCCAGGGAGGTTGTGACAAAGATGAGAAACGCTTTTCACTATCTAATCATTTATATTTGTTGGATCTTTTACTAAGAGTCTATATTGCTTGTGCAAAAGCAATAAATAAAAATCTAAACCTCTATGAAGAAGCTTGGAGGGGCGCCTGGGTGGCGCAGTCGGTTAAGCGTCTGACTTCAGCCAGGTCACGATCTCGCGGTCTGTGGGTTCGAGCCCCGCGTCAGGCTCTGGGCTGATGGCTCAGAGCCTGGAGCCTGTTTCCGATTCTGTGTCTCCCTCTCTCTCTGCCCCTCCCCCGTTCATGCTCTGTCTCTCTCTGTCCCAAAAATAAATGAACGTTGAAGAAGCTTGGATTGTTTACTAGCAATTTTAAATTTGTATATAATTTCACATTTATAGAAAAATGCAAGAATTATAAGAATCTTCCTATGAGAATGCCTGGTATTTAGTTGTTGGGTCTCTTTAATTTCTTATAATATAAATAGTATTTAGCCTTTCTGGGTTTTTTTTTTTTGATATCCAAAAGTTGTATTTAATATTTTTAAAATGTCAACAAATTATAGATTCATAAAAGATGAAGCTATACAGATTTTAAAAGTATAGATGATTTTCTTTAATTCTATTCAGTATTAAGTGAACAGAGTATATTAATGTTGGTTATCTCATATTGATTAGAATCTCTAATGTATAGCCTTATATACCTTTGATTAATTAAAAATAAAGTAGCTAACAAAAGAAGTAAATATGCTTTCTTTAAAAAAGATTTTCAAACAACTTCCTGTCCTGGAGTATCTCCTTTTTTTTTTTTTTTTCAATTTATTTATTGCTTAATTTACATCCAAGTTAGCATATAGTGCAACACTGATTTCCTTAATGCCCCTTAGCCATTTAGCCCATCCCCCCTCCCAAAACCCCCTTTAGCAACCCTCTGTTCTCTATATTTAAGAGTCTTTTATGGGGGCGCCTGGGTGGCGCAGTCGGTTAAGCGTCCGACTTCAGCCAGGTCATGATCTAGCGGTCCGTGAGTTCGAGCCCCGCGTCAGGCTCTGGGCTGATGGCTCGGAGCCTGGAGCCTGTTTCCGATTCTGTGTCTCCCTCTCTCTCTGCCCCTCCCCCATTCATGCTCTGTCTCTCTCTGTCCCAAAAATAAATAAACGTTGAAAAAAAAAAAGAGTCTCTTATGTTTTGTCCCCCTCCCTCTTTTTATATTATTTTTGCTTCCCTCCCCTTATATTTATCTGTTCTGTATCTTAAATTCCTCATATGAGTGAAGTCATATGACATTTGTCTTTCTCTGACTAATTTCGCTTAGCGTAACACCCTCCCGTTCTATCCTCATAGTTGCAAATGGAAATATTTGGTTCTTTTGGATTGCTGAGTAATACTCCATTGTATATGTATACCACATCTTCTTTATCCATTCATCCATCGATGGACATTGGGCTCTTTCCATACTTTGTCTCTTGTTGATAGTTTTGCTATAAGCATTGGGGTACATGTGCCCCTTTGAAACAGTACACCTGTATCCTTTGGGTAAATACCCAGTAGTGCAGTTGCTGGGTCACAGGGTAGTTCTATTTTTAATTTTTTGAGGAACCTCCATAATGTTTTCCAGAGTGTCAGCCTTTCTGTTGTTGTTGTTGTTTTTACTGTGAACTTTCCCAGTTATTTCGTAGAATGTCCTTCAATTTAGGTTTATCTTCTGTTTCCTCCTGGTTAGATTCAGGTTAAATGTTTTTGGTAGACACCACAAAAGTGATTGTTGTGTCCTCACCACATCATATCAGGAGGCACAGTATTTGTGTTCTAAGCCCTGTGGCTACAGGAAAAGAAGCTTTAGGTCCTTTTGTAGCATTTGAGCTGGGAATTTGAATCCCTGAGCCATTCTTTTCATTCATCACTTTGTCCAGTGACATTAAGAGTTAACCAGCCAACCTCATATATTTGTTAGTTTTCCAGAAATCTTTGCAAATATACTCACAATCACCCAGCTTCTTGTTTCTTATAAGAGGTTGATTAAGAGTATTCATTGCAGATATGTTTTTTTATTGCCAGATCACACCATGGACTATCACTGTTCTTTTTGCTACTGGAAATAGAGTCATTAGTGGCCTTAAATCTGATCAGAGAGCCATTTCCTGAAACTCCAGAAACAACTCAGAGAACACTTTCTTAAAATTCCGTCCCTCTAGAACCACTTTCAATACAAAATCCACATAAGTCTGACTGCTCCAGAGAAACAGTACCAATAGGATATATGTGTGTGTGTGTGTGTGTGTGTGTGTGTGTGTGTGTGTGTGTGTGTGTGTGTGTTTATAAACACACATATAGAGAGATTTTTGGCTCACACAGTTACGGAGGCTGAGAAGTCCAAACTCCTCAGTCAGTAAGCTAGAATTTTAGGAGAGCTGATGGTGTTAGTTCTAGTCTGAGTCCAAGTGTGAGGGCAGGAGAAGACCTGTGCCCTAGCTCAGAGACCATCAGGCTGAGAGACAAAGCATTGTTTCTTACTCACCCTTCTGTTCCTATCAGGTCTTGGCTGGAGTGGATGAGGCCCACCCAGTTGGGTAGGGCACTCTGCTTTGCTCAGTCCCACTGATTCTAATGTTTCTCTCATCCAGAAGCACCCTCACAGCACACCCAGAATAATGTTTGACCAAATTCTGGGCACCTCCTGGCCCAGGCAAGTTGACACATAAAATTAACCATCACGGGCACATATGTCAATTTGTGTCAATAGAGGTGATATTAACTTTGAGCACCTGGTCAAAGTTAATGAAGTCAAAGTTAATGGCCACTTAATGCTTACAGGGTTTCTCTCCTGTAAAAGTTATCGTCTTTACCTTTGTAATTATTAAGTAATTTGCAGAAGATACTTTGCGGCTGTGTAACTATCCTGTTCCTCATCACACTCTCAGCTACTGGTTTTAGCATGCACTGATAATTCTCTAACTCAACGTCATTCCTTTTGTATTTCTTGTCATTCCACCATAAGGAAGAGCTTTTACTTCTCCAATTCACTTCTATTTTATATCAGTACGGACTCCTAGATTCTTATTTTATTCGGGGGATTATAATGTCACTGACATTACTTATTTTAGTGCTCATGTGGTTCCAGATTTGGCCAGTGGGAGCCTTTTACGCTGATTCCTGTTTCTTTTGCTATGTCCCTGTCATTCTTTGAGTACTTCCCTACATTCTGGCTCAACAAGACATTTCAGACTCATCTTGTACTTCCCCTGCCCCAGCTCCAGAATTAGCTTTTCTCTAAGGATCCCTGGGTCCTTTTAGTTAAGAAGAATAGTGTACAAGCCAACATCTGAGTGTCCTTGCTTCTGAGCTCCCTCAGAGGGCAGAGCTAGGAAATGTGTGCTCGCGTCCACATCTCTCTCTCTCCCTCTCCCTTCCCTTCAAGCCGCTGCACCCCACCAGTTTGAACTGATACCTCCAGTTCCAAGTCAGTCCTGCATACGTTGCAGCTTCCTTCCCTAACAGTGAAAAACATGTCCCAGAGGGTGAGTCAGAGTAGATACTATTTTAATTATATTTTCCTGGAATATAAATTACTGTTTGTATCCAGAGTACATGAAATTGCCCGTGTGAAAGGAAAGGTTGTTTTCAGTTGAGCATAAGGATGTGGCCCATTAAAAACTAGGTGATATCCTGCTGTATTTAATCTCCCCTCCTCCCACTTTTGAAAGTCATAAGGAAATAAGAGAAGTGAAACTAAGTACGTAAGTTAAAAAAAAAAAAGTAATGATGGTAGGCGATTTAAAGTCTAACATACTTGACGGCCTAAATTTTCTCTATAAATAGGATGCAAACCATTTGCTGAGAAAATGGAGGTGGGCTAAGGGGACTCATTCATTCCTTCCTTTATTTTTTGATTCATCGAATATTTAACCATCCCCTGTAAGTTCCAGCGCTGTATTGCATGCTGAAGATAAAGCCATGAGCAAGGTAAATATGGACCGTATTCCTCTGGAGACAGAAAGTAAACCAACAAGAAGCTACTTGTGATAACTACCATAGAGGAAACAAGTGTGGGATGTTGGTGGACAGGGGCAGTTTAGATGGGGAAGGATCTTGTTTTATTCTTGGCCAGAGCAGTCATCAGGAGTGGTTGACGTGAGATAAGCCAATATGGGCATGTCAGATTGGCTTGACATTAAGACTTCCCATTGAAAAGATTTAAGGATAGGAATGAGCAATTAGATTTATATTTTGTGGAGAATGGTTTAAGAGGGAGTCCCGCCAATGAAGGTGATACCTGCGATGGGGAAGACACCTGTGACTCCATACTCTTGCTGACATTGTTCACTGTCAAAATTCCTCCTGTGTAGGTGGAAAATTGTACCCTGTTGTTGGTTTGATTTGCATTTCTTTAAACATGAAGTGAAACTGAGACACTTTCATAGAATTTATTTTGGTATAACTAGTCGTATTAGTTTCCTAGAGTTGCTATAACAAAATACCACAAACAAATTTGCACAAATGGGGTGGCTTAAAAATAAGGTCAGACATTTCTTGTCTCACAGTTCTGAAGACTAGAAGTCCAACATCAAGGTGTCAGCAGGGCCGGGGTCGGTCTGGAACTGGCGGGGGAGAAATCCTTCCTTGCTTCTGCCTAGCTTCCCACGGTGACGTTGGCTCGCAGCTGTGCCTGTCACCTCTGTCATCGCGTGGTGTCCTCCCTGTCTGTCTCAGTCTTCCCATGGCATTTTCCTCTTCTCATAACCCAGTCGTGTTGGATTAGGGCCCACTCTAATGACCTCATCTTGATTACATCTACAAAAACCCTGTTTCTAAATAAGGTCACTTTCACGGGTACCAGGGATTAGTACTTCAGCATATCTTTTGTGGGGGAGAGCACAATTCAAGGCATCACACTGATGATCTATGGATTTTGTTTTTCCAGGTGGCTGACCTGTTTTCTGACACTCTCTGTCGACATACGTTCTTGGTGTAATTGTTTGCCGTTTTGAAATGTCACCATTATCACACCAAAGTCTTCAGAGACCCAGTCACATGATCTCCATTATCTCCCTCTTCTATACTGCTTTCTACTTGAACTTTGTTTTTCCACTTCATTTTGCTTGCTTTTCTTCTTGTCTGTATGTTCAGCAGTATCCGTTCCCATCCAATATCTGTATATATATATATAGATATAGATATAGATATGGATATATATATATGGATATATATATATATTTTATTTTGAGAGAGAGAGCACATGAGCAGGGGAGGGGCACATGGAGAGGGAGACAGAGAATCCCAAGCACGCTCTCTGCTGTCAACACGGATCCCATGGACCAGGAGATCGTGACCTGAGCTGACCAACTTAACCAGCTGAGCCACCCAGGCGCCCCTCATTCTGATGTCTTTTAATGTGGTCTTCATTTCTGTGGGGTTTTCTCCTCTTCCCTTGTTTCCCTGAGCTCTTTGGTTTCTCATCTCCTGTTTCCAAAAAATGGTTTTAAACATTTTTTCTCTATTTTTTTAAAAAAGTTTATTTTGCAAGAGAGAGAGAGGGAGATCATGCAAGTTGGGGAGGAACAGAAAGAGAGAGAGAGAGAGAGAGAGAGAGAACCCCAAGCAGGCTCCTCACCGCCAGCGCTGTGCCCCATGTGGGTCTCCATCTCACAAACTGTGAGATCACCACCTGAGCCGAAATCAAGAGTTGGAGGCTCAACCAGCAGAGCCACCCAGGCGCCCCTGGTCTCTCTGTTTTTAAGTGGTGTTTTCTTTGTTCTCTTGGTTTTTAGAGGGCTATATTTTCTTTATGTGTTTTGCTTCCATGCAGAAATATTTTTCCAAAGTTTTTCTCCTTTATGACATACCTATTTTTCGTGGGTATTCTTGATCTGCCTTTTGTCCTATCAGTTTCTTTGCCTAGTTTTTCTTATCATGTCTTATCCTGGGCCCCATTCTGGGTCACTTTTGATTATTACCATCTTTGAGTAAATGTGGTTGGGTTAGTTAGTTATTGGATTAGTTAGTTATTGAAAGAAAGTATGTGGAATGACCAGTAGATAGCTGAGTTTGGGATCATTATTATTATTTTTTAATCTTTTAAATTTATTTTTGAGAGAGACAGAGAGAGTGTGCCTTAGCAGGGAAGAGGCAGAGAGAGAGGCAGGGAGAGAATCCCAAGCAGGCTCCTCACTGTCAGTGCAGAGCCCTCTGTGGGGCTCCCACCCACAAACTGTGAGATCATGACCTGAGCCAAAATCAAGAGTCGGACGCTTAACCGACTGAGCCACCCATGCTGAGTTATTTCTCACTTTGACTGAAATGGCAAGAAGTTTGCCTGACTCGCAGGCAAGCCCTGTGAGCATGCCATGAGACATCTGGGAGGCAAGGTGACACCTGTTTTCACTGCTCAATATCACCTGCTGCAGAGAATCGTACCTGCTTTTCCTCTTTTGCCTCTAATGCATTACAATTGCATTGTAATTGATTGCAGTGTAATTGCAACAACGTAATGTCTACTCATTTCTTCATTTAGTCCCATCTTGCAACTAACTATTCAGAAGTGCCAAATGGGACTCCTTTTGTCCCACAGCCACCAGCACCCTGAGACTCTGCCATTCTCAGAGAAGATGGTTGGTTTGTCCCCTGGAGAACCGCAGCCTCCTGTGGGGGGCGCTCTGCTCCGGAGCCTGCACGCGCACAGGTGCCTGCTCCCTCCGTCCCCCGCGTCTACTTTTCATGGCACCTTGCAACTGTTCTTCCTAGGTCATGTTTCAGAGTTGAGGCTAGGTGTTTGTCCCCTAGTAGGTAGTTTTCTGGTTTCATTTCATTTTGTTTTGCTTTTGAAGGAGTGGGAACCTGTTGAGGAGATGGGGGGAGGAAGAGACTGGGTGAGGACAAGGTATTGTAGGCAGAATGAACCTGTGGGCAAACCATGAGGTCGTGGTGTCCTTGGGAACCGTAAGTATCTCATTAATGTAACAGCAGGCTGAGACGGAAAGAGGGGATCGGGAGGTGTTGACGGTGGATGTGTGGTGGGCAGTTAGGAGAGTCAAGTGAAGAATTTGGAGGCCGCGGCACAAAAGGCCTTGCATGCCTCGCGTGCCTTTCTGAGCTTAGTATATTTCTCTTTCGGTTCCTCATTGAAAGGGGTGTTGTGATCATCTTTGCCAACGTGGTACCTGCCTTCATTACCTTACCTATCATTTGTTAGTATTTATTTGCAACACTTCCCTGCACTTTGTTCATCTTTTAATTCCCAGAGTCAGACCCAGTGTCTGGCACAGAGTAGATATTGAATAAATATTTGAAGAGTGCATTATAAAAGTTTGTCACACAAGCTTCGCACACATAGAGATGCCTTCCTTGGTCTCTTATAAGAGGTGGCTTCACCCTGTTTGTCGCTGAGGATCGCGCCACTAGTTCCTCATGGAGGCACACCAACCAGGTGACTACATTACCTTAGTGCTAACTTCATACGCGAGGCTTTCCCAAGCAAATTGGAATCTTGGGTTGGTGTTACTGTGTACACTGGCACCATCTAGTGGTGATTTTAAACCTTAACCAAACTGAAAGTTTCATGTGTGGTAACCAACCTGAGAGTTTCAAGTAAGTTTTTAACATTTTATAAATTGCCGAGGCATTGTATTTAATACCATAATTCGCTGATCTTTTGCCGCTCTCTTCACGATAATATTTGTGCATTTGATGCTATTATGCACGTAGTTTATTGTGTTTTACAAACCTGATGTCTAGAAGCTTTGATAAGTAAAATATTCTATTTGGAATAAAATGGAATTTACTGATTAGGCAGACGTGGAATCTTAGAACAGCATTCTAATCTCGTATGTTATTTGCTGTGTCTTATTTCACAGAGTGCCACACCTGTGAGGTAATCTCTTTTTCCCAACATCTTCCTCCCCCCCCTCCCCCCTCCCCCTCCCCCTCCCCCCTCCCCCTCCCCCTCCCCCTCCCCCTCCTCCCCCCTCCCCCTCCTCCCCCCTCCCCCTCCTCCCCCTCCCCCTCCTCCCCCTCCTCCCCCTCCCCCTCCTCCCCCTCCTCCCCCTCCCCCTCCTCCCCCTCCTCCCCCTCCTCCCTTTCCTCCCCCTCCTCCCCTTCCTCCCCCTCCTCCCCTTCCTCCCCCTCCTCCTCCTTCCCCTCCTTCTTCTTCCCCTCCTCCTCCTTCCCCTCCTCCTCCTTCCCCTCCTCCTCCTTCCCGTCCTCCTCCTTCCCCTCCTCTTTCCTCCTCTTCTTCTTCTTCCTCTTCTCCTCCTCCTCCTCCTCCTCCTCCTCCTCCTCCCCCCTCCCCCTCCCCCTTCTTCTTCTTCTTCCTGTTTAGACAGTGTTTCTAAAACTAAAGAATCATGTCCTTTTAATTCTCATTCTTGAAGACAGCTGTTGAGAATGTCCTGCAAATTTTCAGGTTAAGCCAGAAAGGCTTGGGTAGTGAACCTTAGCCTTTCATTACTTTTGGGGGGTGTTTGAACATGAGTTATGTGGACATTTTGCTTGTGGCTTGTTGTTCGTTGATTAACAGCTGAGGCAGGGAATCAGATTATGATTATTGAATTGATTCTTCACATGTAGGGATTATTGTGATTTAAGTAGAAACGTTAATAAAATAAAAGCATTTATTAAAAATATTTTTCGGGGCGCCTGGGTGGCGCAGTCGGTTCAGCGTCCGACTTCAGCCAGGTCACGATCTCGCGGACCGGGAGTTCGAGCCCCACGTCAGGCTCTGGGCTGATGGCTTAGAACCTGGAGCCTGTTTCCGACTCTGTGTCTCCCTCTCTCTCTCTGCCCCTCCCCCGTTCATGCTCTGTCTCTCTCTGTCCCAAAAATAAATAAACGTTGAAAAAAAATTAAAAAAAAATATTTTTCATGCAGAGTGTAATTGGAAGCATAGATTAATTGCCCACCCCACCCCCTTTTTTAAGTACTTATTCAATGCCAGGGTGAGAGTGCGGTGCAATTGTCTGTTTTACAAGTGAAACACATGGAGGTGAAGTGGTTTTACAAGATCGCACAGCTATCATATTTGCAGTGTGAGCATTCAGACCCAGATGTAAAGGACTCCAAAGTCTGTGCTTCTAACCACCATATAAACTTGGCATCCAACAGTTAGGCTTCCCAGGAAAACCACAGTAGAAAAATGCACAGAAAATCTTAAAGTGGTTATTAATAGCTTTTATTCAAATATATATTAGCTATTTAATAAAATCTTGGTTTTAATCTACTGTTGATTATCAGCATCTGTTTGTTTCCACGCCTAATTATAGCCAACAGCCTTCATTCCATTGTGAAGGAAGTTTAAGGTCCTTGCCCTTGTGGTCCCAAAGAATTAGTTATTTCCCTGCTGCTCTGGTCCTGAGCAAGAGTTCTTAGAGATGTGGTCGTTGTCCTGGAACCAGCATTTAGCCCGTCTTGGTGCTCCCTTCCTTCTTGGATGGGAGCTCTGTGTCCTTCCTGTGCCTCTCGGCAGGTGGAGTGTGTTAGCAACAACTTGTATAGAAATGTCCATTTGGGTGTTGGCCTAGCTCTGGTTCATGTGTGTTTATATGTGTAAGTAATGTATAAACCGTGACTATATATGGGTTTTCTAAGTTTTATATTTAAATTTTTTCTTGGTAAATATAGACACACGATTTTGTGCAGTTGAGTCATACTGTATATGCCAGGGGTTTTCTTTACTTTTTCCCCTTTGTTCCTAAAGCTTCCTTCCATCCACCCACACAGCCTCCCTCCTCATCACCCTGTTATATGTAGAAAAGGTATGTGAAACAGAACACGTAGTCTTCCATATTTTTCCATGCTCGTTTAATCACTTATCAAATATATCTATGTATGGTGATACATACAAATCACATAATGGGCAGCATTCCAGAATTTTATGGTAAAAAGGTGGGATCCTGTTAGAAATACTTTATAAAAAAATACACATACCTTTCAACCAGCTGTCTCACAGAAATAAAAGCACTGAGTTGTAAAATTATGTGTCAGGAGTATTTCCTACAGTATTATTCATAATAGCAGGAAGGAAGGGGAATGATTGAATAGAGAATGATAATCTATACCATGGAATTTTAGGCCATCATTTAAAACAATGAATTTGAGGGGCACCTGGGTGGCTTAGTCACTTGGGCATCTGACTTCGGCTCAGGTCATGATCTCACGTTTCGTGGGTTCGAGCCCCACATCGGGCTCTGTGCTGACAGCTCAGAGCCTGGATGCTGCTTCGGATTCTGTGTCTCCCTCTCTCTCTGCCCCTCCCCTACTTGCACTCTGTCTCTTTCTCTCTCAAAAATAAATAAACATTAAAAAAAATTTTTTTTAATTTTTAATAATGAATTTGATGTATGCCAGAAGCGTCTCCTCTATGACTCTGTTATGAACTTTAGTGTTCTTATTCCTTTACTGACATTTTAGTGCAGATTCAAGAGGGAGAAAAAAAAGAAATGTATTTGGACAGTTTTCTTTATAATTGAAAATCTGGCTAAGTAGATTCCAAGACCTGCTTTATCTTCTGTTTCTCCTTTTACTAGAGCTCTTAGTAGCACCTACTTATCCTTTCATATTTCAGAAATAGGAACTATCCAATCCACAAAAAATTAAATTCTTTCTTCTTTCCTGGCTTTTAACTCCTACTGGTCTTTTCTGCCAGCAACATCTGAAGGGGCACAACCTAAGCATTGTCTCTAAAATTAAATTCAGAATTAACGAAATGTCAGTTCAGAAACCGTTCCCGGGATATTTGGATTTTCTTGGAAATGAGGCTCTTCGGAAAGACAGTGTTTCTTTGTAACCATAGTTGTTCCTTTTTCCATCTCTTTCGGTCCTGTGCAGATTTGAAAAAGGGCGTATCTACACATTCATTGGAGAAGTCGTTGTTTCTGTGAATCCTTACAAGTTGCTGAACATCTATGGGAGAGACACAATTGAGCAATATAAAGGACGTGAGCTGTACGAGAGACCGCCTCATCTTTTTGCAATTGCTGATGCTGCTTACAAAGCTATGAAGAGGCGCTCAAAAGACACTTGTATTGTGATATCAGGTATTCAGAGGGGATCCCCTGTACTTTCAGGGTCAAAATCCATTTAACTTAGTAGGTACTCAAGGATCCAAACTGTTGAATAGATCTTTTTTGAAGTTAGAAAGGTAAGCAATTTTATTGGAGAAAAAAAAAGTACAGTGAGCATTAACCAAGAAATCCTTTCTGACCAAAGTGTAGTCTCGGTTCATTTGCAAATACACGTTACGTGTGGATGGGCTTCTGGTCAATTTTGTAGACTGAGCCAACATGCAAGATTCTTCCTCTCACCTCAAAGACATAAAAGTACTGGATAAAATGTTAACAAAAAGTCATTTTAAATAATAGCAGAATGAAACCAAGAAAATGAAGTCCTGAGTTACCAAAAATGAAGAATGAACTCAAAGTCGGATTGGTGAAAGGGACCATACAGGCATGGGGACCAGGGATGGGCTCTCAGAGCCAGAGGCTGGAACTCTAAAGCCTGAAGAGCAGAGAGACAGGTGATAGACTCTGTGTGCCCGAGAGCTGGAGCTGACCCCTCCGAGTAAAGCTGAGCTCTTCGAGGAATCTTGTGTAGTAAATTGAGGACAGGGAAAGTATCTGCCCGCTGACCCAGGATGGCCTCTCCCAAACTGTGGGAATTTGTTTTGGTGCTAATAATACCTCGCATCCGCATTAGGGGCTTTATACTTTAAAACTACTTTTTTGATCTTCATTCCATTTTGGTTATCAAAACTGTTGGGTGGTAGGACAGTTGTGTTTCTACTTCATAGGTGAGAATATTAAGGGTCAGAGGAGTTATGTAACTTAATGTTGGAGAATTATATCCTAGGACTATGTTATATTAAATGATGAAAGCAATATTGCCTGATCATAAAAGAAAGAAGGGAGCAAACAATCATGTAAGGGTTTAAGAGCAAAAGCCCCTTCCCTCTGAATAACCTGTTACCCCCAAAACTTCAGCAGTAACAGCTGTTAATTTAGTGTTGGTCCTTTTATACATTTTTTCTGTATATTATACATAGAGTCACACATGCATATGAAATTGTATTATAAACATATTACAGAATTACGTTATAAACGCTATTACATGTGTTTTTCCATTTAACAACACAGAGTGGGCACTTTTCCTTAGCATACGTACCTCTACGGAAGCAGGGGGTTCTCAACAGTTGTGTAGGATTCCATTGAATAGTTGAATCATTTATTTGCCTGGTCCTCTACTGACAGGCATTTTATTTTCAGACTTTAGCTGTGACACATAGTATAGTCTGCAGAAATACTCCTTAAACCTTTGAAGATTATTATTATTATTATTATTTGATTATATTCATATTTTTAGTATTTCTGTAGTATAAATTTCATTTCTGCAGGTGGAATTCTTGAGTCAGGAGGCATGTACCTTTAACAACTGGGTAGCTCATTCTAAATTGATCCCTTCTTCCCACATTACACCAGCTGTCATGCTCTCTCTGTGACACCGTGTCTGGAGCCTGCTGTTTTGTTTTGCTTTGTTTTCACCAAAATTACTCTAACTTTAATTTTCTGGAGGAATTATTTCATCCTCATGAAGATTAAAGGAAATTTGCTATAGAGAATAAGGTTTTATGAATTTAGCCATGGCCACTGTTTGAGGCACTAGCTTGTTGCTTTTCTGCTATACTCAAGAGTCACAGCCGAGTACAAAGACTTTGGTCTAAGGAATTTGTTTACCACAGTTTATCTCTTGATATTTTTGTGCTAAATCTTAATTTGTAATCTACTTGTTATTTTACTTCTTTAGTAGTTTTACTTTTTTTTCCCGACATTTTCAGATCTGTTAGAACCTATACCATATCAAGATAGGAGGAAATAACTCATAAAAGCAAACAATGAAACGTAAAGAATTTTAAGTAACTAACATCAGAATTTGCAATTATTCTAGTAAAAACTAGCTTCCTCTTGGTTTAAGTTACAGTGTTAAGCCTTGCACAATTCTTCCCCCAGGGGAGAGTGGAGCTGGTAAGACTGAAGCCAGTAAGTACATTATGCAGTACATCGCGGCCATCACCAACCCCAGTCAGAGAGCAGAGGTTGAAAGGTAAGGGTGGAATAAAAATGGGGAGACATGCTGATCGGAGCTTCATTTTCTTTCTTTCTTTTTTTTTAAACATTTATTTATTTTTGGGACAGAGAGAGACAGAGCATGAACGGGGGAGGGGCAGAGAGAGAGGGAGACACAGAATCCGAAGCAGCATCCAGGCTCTGAGCTGTCAGCACAGAGCCCGATGCAGGGCTCGAACTCGTAAACCCTGAGATCATGACCTGAGCTAAAGTTGGATGCCTAACTGACTGAGCCACCCAGGCGCCCCATTTTTCTTTTCTCTTTTCTTTTCTTTTCTTTTCTTTTCTTTTCTTTTCTTTCCTTTCCTTTCCTTTCCTTTCCTTTCCTTTCCTTTCCTTTCCTTTCCTTTCCTCTTTTCTTTTCTTTTCTTTTCTTTTCTTTTCTTTTCTTTTCTTTTCTTTTCTTTTCTTTTCTTTTCTTTTTTATGTTTATTTTTGAGAAAGAGTGCAAATGGGGAAAGGCCAGAGAGGGAGAGAGAGAATTCCGGTCAGGCTCCATGCTGTCAGCATAGAGTCCGTGAACCCACGAACCGTGGGTTCAAACTCACGAACCGTGAGATCATGGCCTGAGCTGAAGTTGGACATTTAACCCACTGAGCCACCCAGGCGCCCCAAGGAGACATTTTTCTTAATTGTGACACATCCCACTTACCATTCGGACTTTGCAATCTCCTATAACAAGGATAAGGATGTAAGTTATCTTAATTTCCGTGGCAGCTCAGGAGAATGACTGGCTGGGAACTAACTTCATTTTGTTTTTAAACTCAGTTGGTATAGTAGAGTAAGGCATTTGTAGATTTACTAGTCTTTCATGAGCATATCTCACCAGAGTTTTAAAGATAATTGCCTTGGGGCTCCTGGGTGGCTCAGTTGGTCATGATCTCAACGTTTGTGAGTTCAAACCCCACACTGGGCTCTGTACGGTCAGCAGAGCCTGCTTTGGATCGTCTGTCTCCCTCTCTGTCTCTAACAAACACAAAGATAGTTGCCTTTGTTTACCATAAGCGTGGAATCGCCCCTCTCCACATTTTAAACGTATACTTCTGTGTGGTGTGTGTGTGTGTGTGTGTGTGTGTGTGTGTGTGTGTGTGTGTGTGTGTGTAGAGAGAGAGAGAGGAGGTTGTGGGGTCACTTACGGCGGTAGTGGGTTGGCTGCATTCGGTTATTTCAGCGGCCACGGTTATTTCTATAGCAGGCATGTTTGTGTGCCTGTACAAGAGGAATTCTGTCAGTGAAATAAAAACAAAGACTTAAGGTCTAGCATGAAGTTAAAAAGTATCCACTAGGAGACACTGCTTCCTAGAAAGTTAGCATTCATTGAATAAAGAATGAATTAAGTAACTGATACAATGGAGAGATTTCATTCAAACAAAATGAGCGATTTCTAAACTAATAAAGACCGTCTTTATAATGTATAACTAAATGCAATAAATTTCAGTGTTTTAGGCTTTACAAACAAGTACTTTTAAAAATTGTATCATTTTCTGTGTCACCCATTCTTTCTCTTGAGAACATATCTCTTTTTTTTTAATTTTTTTTTCATGTTTTTATTTATTTTTGAGAGAGAGAGAGAGAGCATGAGCAGGGGAGGAGCAGAGAGAGAGGGAGACACAGAATCCAAAACAGGCTCCAGGCTCTGAGCTGTCAGCACAGAGCCCGACGCGGGGCTCAAACTCACAGACCGTGAGATCATGACCTGAGCCGAAATCGGATGCTTAACCGACTGAGCCACCCAGGCGCCCCGAGAACATATCTTTTTTTAAAGATTTTTCTTTATACAAATAAAACATGTTCACTTAAACTAAAAATTAGTCTTTTGTCCCAGGTGGAAGGTCCCTGAAATCCCACTCTGCAAACTCCTCCCCTGTCAACCTAGGAAACTATAGTGAAGTGTACTCTTCCCTCCAGCCTTTTAAGCATCGACTAACGTATGTGCATATACACATACACTCACGCATACGCACGCACAGTCCCTGCCACACATATTATTTTGCAACTTAATTTCTCATTCATTAATATGTTCTGTGGACATCTGTCTCCATCAGTTCATACTGTAGTAGGAAAACAGTAACTTTTACCCAACCCTGTTGGTGGGCAGTTAGGGTTGACTGGTTTGTTTTACTGTCGCAAATAACGCTGCTGTCAGCATGTTCGTATGAACCTTTGGACGTGCTTTAACAAAATCTAGTTTTCTAAAAGGCTCGGCCTGGAAAGCTCTCTATAAGGACTCTCATTTGTCTGTGTTCAAGAGTGAAGAATATGTTGCTCAAGTCCAACTGTGTCTTGGAAGCTTTTGGAAATGCCAAAACCAACCGTAACGACAACTCAAGCAGGTTTGGAAAATACATGGATATCAACTTTGATTTCAAGGGGGATCCTATTGGTGGACATATCAATAACTACTTACTGGAGAAGGTAAAATGTGTTTAACTTCTGAGGGTAATGTTTCCGGGTGCTGAATTTTGGTTAAACCTAATAGTGCTTATACAATTTCTAGAATGGCTTCAAAGTAGCTTTTAGGGGCGCCTGGGTGGCGCAGTCGGTTAAGCGTCCGACTTCAGCCAGGTCACTATCTCGCGGTCCGTGAGTTCGAGCCCCGCGTCAGGCTCTGGGCTGATGGCTCGGAGCCTGGAGCCTGTTTCCGATTCTGTGTCTCCCTCTCTCTCTGCCCCTCCCCCATTCATGCTCTGTCTCTCTCTGTCCCAAAAATAAATAAACGTTGAAAAAAAAAAAAAGTAGCTTTTAATCCTACTGTGCCTCCCTTCGTGCTTCTCAGTCAGCTTTCATGACAAGATATTCTCCTTTTGTGTTCTTATTAGTTCTTAGGATATCAGGTTGGGAAAGGCTCGAGCTTTGTAGATAAGGATTTAGGGGCGTTTGTGGTGGGGGCGGGAGTGGCATTCGAGTGTGTGCCACCCTCCGGGTGAGGTCTGGCCAGAGACCAAGCCAGGACTAATCAGTTCCACTCTGGTGACACCACCATCTCCCATGTGTCATCTTGTTGTATTCCTTAGTGCACCACAGGACAGCTAGTGGGTCCAGTTTCTGAAATTACACTCTTCTCACAGAGTCATGCCCGTACAACAGTCTTTTGTAACTGAGATATAATTGACCTTTCACATTGTGTATGTTTAAGGCGTACGACGTATTGATTCGATATTCCCATCTATGTTAATTTGAATCTCATTTTCTTCTGGTTTCTATTCGTAGCATCCTTTATGGCAGTGTAATGCAGTATAATCTAATTTTTAAGTTTATTTATTTATTTTGAAAGATACAGCATGGGGGGGGGGGGGCAAAGAGAGAGGAAGAGAGAGAATCCCAAGCAGGCTGCACACTCAGCATGAAGCCCACCCGAGACTCAGTTCCATGAGTGTGAGATCACAACCTGAGCCAAAATCACGAGTCAGACATTCAGCCAACTGAGCCACCTAGGTGCCCCAGTATCATCTATTTTTTTTGTTAAGTTGAAGTCAGACTGGTAAGGAAATAAGTGTTTTTGTCAGTGTCCGTTACAAAAGGACTGGAAATCCCAGGTATTATCACTCTTTTTCCAAAATGTTTTAGGGCTTCACTTTATGTACCTCGTCAATCAAAAGGACCCCTTTGAATGAACATACATTTTGAGCCCTCTCAGAGCAGCCTTTCGGGAGCCACCTCAGGCAGGGGCCTTTACAGGCTGATCTTGCTCAACTGATTTTCCTACAAGATCCAAGGCATTGCTCTGAAATGCCTGGCAGACCCTGGGGGAGGCAGTGTTGTGAATATTACTCCCTAAACATTCCTTCCTGTTTTCCCACTTCCAACCCTCCTTCCCCCAAAAATTCCATCTTTAGGCTCCGGGTTAAAAAAAAAAAAAAAAAAAGTTTCATTTTCAGAAAGTTTAGGGAACTCTGTTTTAAGCAGTAAAAAGAATATTAAAAGTTGCACAGAGGAGGCCTAGTTTTAGGTGGGTAATCCATGGGGTCTGTTAGGACATTTAAATGCACTGCTGGTGTACGATTTCCTGAGAATTGTGGCTTTTTGACCTTGAGGTGCGTTCTCAGATTAACGATTTCATGTGGTGTTTTTTAGTCTCGAGTGATTGTGCAACAGCCAGGAGAAAGAAGCTTTCATTCTTTCTATCAGGTTAGTATTTGCTGTTGTGCAGGTAATCGATCATTTGCCCAGTTGTACCAGGGATGAATATTCTATATCCGGGCTCTGCCCCGTCCTGGGCCTCCATTGTCTCCGTTGGCCCACAACACATTACACATGTGCACACGTGCACCCCACCCCCCCAACCCATATGCTGCTTCTGAGATGTGGTGAGCGTGATTGTTATAAAGAACTAGTCACATGACTGACTACCTTGGTTGAGCATCACATTTCTTTGCAATGTAGAGAATAGTTTAATATCTATAAAGGCTTTTGAAGTGGTAAGTTCTGAATATGTTAAATTAATTGTGTTTTATTTTTGATAGAAGCTGTTGTTCCCATATTTGGGAGCCCCACGGATAGCAATACAACTTCAGTTTTATTTTGCTCATGGAGGCTATAAAGCAAGATGATTACTTAAAACGATTATGAACACAAGGGAGGATTGTCTTCTTTATCCCATCAAAGCTGTGATTGCTTAGGAAAAAAATCTAATACGTCTTTTGAGAATGCTTTTAGAGTTTAAGGCAAGATCTTTTAAAATAGCTTTTCTGTTAGCAGGTCTTCATGTTCAGAGAACAAGTATGATACATTATTACAATTTTTAAAGCCAAAAGTAATATAAACCAATGCTAGTAAATAAAGCGGGTGATCCAATGAAGCAGTGCTGTTTGGGATTTGTACAAAGAGAAACTATAAATCAGTAAGATTGATTTCCCTGTGGAAACTGTCTCTGCAGGTAATTGAGCGGTGACAGTTGAAGTTGAATACAATTCAGCGGAGTTCAGTTTCTTCTAGGAACTGCTTTAAGGGTGCTCGTTCGTATGTACAAATTCTGGTGTATTTAGTTTAAAAGATCACTTTTCAAAATCTGATAATTATACCTTTTAAGTAAAACAAAGCATACAGTTTAGTGTAGAGAGTTTAAACATGCTGCCTTCCAAAGGCATGTCCTGTATAGAAAAGCTACCCATATTGCGCTTGTGTTTTTGTTGACGATTCACCATGTTTTCATTCAACTATTTTTCTACCAAATGTAGAAGAGTTCTTTTTATTTCCAGAACCCATAACTTCTCCCCAGTATTTTTCCCACCGGATGAAAGTGTTGAAATTGGTCTTTGTTCAACACTGCAGCCATGGTTATTTATCCGGTGGTGCTCCTGCCTTGGATACAGAGATTGATGAGGAGAGGCTGTGTGTTTCCAGTGTGGTTCAGCATGTGACTGTCTGCTGATGCCTCTTACTTCTGTGGCAATATTGACTTTTTCTGAATTCTGAAACGCAACCCGATCCTGTCTAGATAATGAGACTGTTTAGCAAGTGTCCATCACATCCCACAGGCACCTGTTTGACAAATGACCATAGTAAAAACAAGATTACCATTGTCAGAATGTTTGCTGTAATTGGTTGTGTATGTATCTTACCAATTTATTTCTAATTAAATATTTTTTTCAGCTACTCCAAGGAGGTTCAGATCAGATCCTACGCTCTCTACATCTCCAGAAATCCCTGTCATCTTACAGCTATATCCGCGTAGGAGCTCAGTTAAAGGTAAGGGCTTCTTCTCTGAGTTGTAGAATCAAAGAATCAGAGGGGACATTAAATAAAAGTCTAGTCCAGCCTGATGCCTTTAAGCAAATGAGTGACTCTTTTCTTCTTCTGGTTTTTAAATTCTCGCGGACAGAGGTTCACTACGTTGTTGGTCAGCAACTTCACTCAACAACCATTTCTGTATTTCATCACCATCTGATGGGAAAGAAGTTTCTGTCTTGTGATCTTGTGTTTTCTTTGAACTTTTAACCCTATTCCTTTTGACACTATGAAAAGATTGATAGGACAAGGAAATCCACCTCAAAAGAAGATACTGTATGATTTGGCCACAGGCGAGTTGGGAAGACAGAAGGAACATTAAAAGCACTTTGGTTGAAAATGAGAATCAAAGGTCTCCATTCACTATTATTTCAAGTATTGATTTTAACATATACATAGTTTTGTGACCCCTGGAACATTTCTATTCAGCCTCCAAAATTTTCCACTTTTTTCCTCTTCATTTGCATGCGGGTCCTTTGCACTCACATATCGGATGCTTTTCTCCTTTTTTATTTCTAATTAGTTTCCTGCCGGTCACTTTACACCTAATCCTAATAACATAGTAGTTTGTTGATGGTGGGTTATAAAATGGCAATTACAATATTATCCTGTTTTGTTAGGGGAAAGGTGTATAAATACATAAAGTAAGCTATGGAGGGAAATAGACCAAGGGTTTAATTACTGATTCAGGTTGGATGAGGTTACAGGTACATGTTCTTGTACTCTTTCATGTCTTAAATTTCTTCTATAATAAAAAATACATTGCTTTTGTAGTCAGAGGAAAAATAAAAGAATTTATGAAAGGAAAGGATCCAAGGTGTGGGAGGTGTTTGGTTTTTTTTTTCTTATTATTATTATTCATCTGAAGCAAATTATACCTGCATTGCTGATTTAGCCATATTTTTATTGCCATGCATGGAAAGAAATGATATTTAGGCTTTCACGATTAATTTTCCGTTGTTTGACTTTCAAGTTGCCTAGTTGTTTTGTTTTGTTTGCTTTTACAGTCATCTCAGAGCAGGATGTTTGGGTGAAAGTTAATTATTGAAAACAAGACAATAGAGGGCAACATTCGAGCTTTGAGCTTTCTGAGAGTAGGTGAGCGGCCCTCAAAGACCAGAAGGGGATTATGAAACCGGCACTTAAAAAGCCCGTGACCAGAGGGGCTCCTGGGGTTTCAGTCGATTACACATCCAACTCTTGGTTTCAGCTCAGGTCATGGTCTCGTGGTTCCTGAGTTTGAGCCCTGTATGGGGCTCTGTGCTGACAGCTCAGAGCCTGCTTGGGATTCTCTCTCTGCCCCTCCCCCACTTGTGCTCTTTCTTTCTCAAAATAAATAAACATTAAAAAAAGGAAAAAGCCAGTGACCAGAAATGTTCCTCTTTAATCAAATTGTCTTATTGACCAAATTACTTTGGGCCCGGTCATGTGGCACCCCCACAGAAAGCCTTTGCTCTAAGCTAAATGTAGCTTGGGTTCCCTTTTCCAAGAGTTTCCCAGTCCTCTTTTCTCTGCCTTCCTTTTTCATCCTCTCTAACAGAAACAAAGACATAAGGTGCGATCATAGTCCAAACCTAAAAAACGAAGCACCGGCAGAAAATAAAAATAAATAATAACTAAACTAAATAATAACTAAAGCTTACCATCCAGAGATAGTTATTGATAATGGTTTATGTATATTCTTTTCTTTTCCTTTCTTTTCTCTTCTTTTTCTAAAGGTTTTATTTTTAAGTAATCCTTACATCCAACACGGGCTTGAAATCATCACCCGGAGAACAAGAGCCACATGCTTCACTGACCCAGCCACCCGGGCACCCCTGTGTATATATATTTATGAATGGAATCATGCAATAAACTCTGATTAAATAAGCTTGCTTTTATTAAATCATAATCATTAATATCTTCCCATTAACAAATATAAGTTAATAGCATGATTTTAGTAATTATAAAGTATTATACTCTGTGTCACAATTTTACTTAACTACCCTAAAATATAGGAATCATGTATATTGAAGATACTTTGGGTTAAAGGGAAGATAAAACTCAATTGAAAGTCTCCAAAAACAATCAGGAACTTAATTATCTCACATAACAAGAAACCCTGAGATGTGACAGTTCCGGAGTTGGTTAATTTAATGCCTTCACAGCTTTGGTGGGGATCAAGATGTTGTTTGTTTCTTCACCTTAAAACTCCCCCACTTCAGTGGATTGGGTTTGTGTGCTTAGGCTGATCTTCCTCACGGTCCCAAAGTGGCAGCAGCAGTTCCAGGAGTCACAGGCAGAGGAAATGTTCCTGGCTTATGTCCCGTTTTAGCTAGGGAAACCTCATGTCTTTCTTACTGACCAGAATAGCATCACAGGCCCATGGCTGCGCAGTCACCTGGTCAGAGGAACAGGATCACTGTGATTAGTTTACACCAGTGAAGATTTACCCCTGGAGGCTGGGGGAGCACCAGTCCTGAAGGACACATGCACTTGGAGACAGGTGAACAGGTCAGGGTTCTAGCAGCCCACGCTTCCCCAAGTAGGACATTTTTCCCCCTAGTTTCTATGCAATTCCAGCACAGTTGCAGCTTCTAATAATACTAATATCTGATACTTGTCAAGTGCTTTTTATGTGCTAGCAACTAAGGAGGCATCTCACGTAATTCTCATTCAGTTCTCACAGCAACCCTGTGAGAAACGCGTTATTATGCACATTTCACCCATGAGGAAATTGAGACTAGATGAAGTTGAGTATCTTGCCCAAGGTCAGAGAACCAGGAGGTGGAGGAACTTGCCTGGCTGCATCCTGGGTAGTAGAGGAACATGTACTCAGAGACCCCTTCCCGTGTCCGTCCTTACGAGATGAGCATTAGGGCAGCTCCTTGATGTCCTGGCCAGAGGAGAAATTCACCCAGGAGAGGACCAGTCGGGCTCAGGCCCTCTGGAGCTGCTGCTTTGGGAAGACTTTGGAGATGGGCAGCTGACCATCACTTCACTGTGAATTTCTGTAGACGTGTTTGTATTTCCAGCCTGATGGCTGCAGCTCCTCGAGGCTGGTGATTTGTCTTTGAACCCCTGTCTTATTCTGATTGGGCCGCTACAACAAAAGTGCCAAAAATTGGGTAGCTTTTATACAACTTTATTTCTCACTGTTCTAGAGGCTGGGAAGTCCAAGATAAAGGCACCTGCAGATATGGTGAGGGCCTCCTTCCTGGTTTATAGATGGAGCCTTCTCTGTGTCCTCACAGGGCAGAAAGGATGAGGAATCTCTGGGGCCTCTTGTAATGGCACCGATCCCACTTCTTGAGGGCTCCACCCTTGTGACCTAATTACCTCCCAAAGGTCCTACTTCCTAATTCCATCACCTTTGGGAGGGCAGGGGGTCATGATTTCAGCATAGGAATTTTGGAGGGATACAAACATCCAGTCTGTAGCAACCCCCCAAATCAGGTAGATCTGATGCGCTGCATGCTTGTGAAAAAGTGGTTGTGATCCCAGAATATTCAATAGCCAGCTGAACGATTGAGGCAGGCCAGTTTGCTTTGGGGGGGGCCTGCTTTTCCCCACCTGTGAAATAAAAAGCCTGACTGTTCAAGAGAGAGAGTGTTATTCCCAGCCTGTACAAGAAGGCTAATTCTAGGGGGAAAAAGCCACTGGCAACAACAGCCAGATGTGTGTCTCAGAGGCTCCCACAGCTGGTATTTCCATTTGTGATTCCACGTCTCATGTTTTCTTCACTTGTGACCGAGTGGCAGTCAGTTTCTGTGAGGCAGCTCAGGACTTGCTCCCTCACTGAAGGTTCCAGACAAGTATGTGATGCTTATTTTGCCTGATGGTGGCCATCTCGCACACAGATGGACATGTGTGTGCTGAATGATGTTTCTGCCCCTGAAATAATTTTCATTTTCTTGAGGTACTTGGTGAATTGCTACAACAGCCTCAAGACCTTGGCTAAACTTGAACGTAGTCTCATAATTGGTAGATGTTCACGTTCGTCTGAAATGTCGGTGACTTAAGTTCTCCGTTTTCATTCCCAGTCTTCCATCAACGATGCTGCAGAATTCAAAGTAGTAGCTGAAGCCATGAAAGTAATTGGCTTCAAACCTGAGGAGATTCAAACGGTGTATAAAATTTTGGCTGCTATTCTTCACCTGGTGAGTGGGGATGCCTTTCAGAATATGCTGCTTCCCTGTGGAGACAGGAGGCTCTTTCGGGAGACTTTGCATTTCCCCTGTAGCTTTCAAAAGTAATTTACATGAAGAAAATTTCTCTCCGTTTTGAAGAAATTGCTGTATCTGGGTTCTCTCCATCATTTTATAACATTATGAAGGATTTTCTGAGCACTATAGGTTTTAAAACTTAGCTGTAGTTAGTTGTCTTACTGGTACGTCAGGTTTTCAAGCGTTTAATTCCGAGGATTCACGTATTCAGTAACCACGTGACTACCAGTGGTATAAGCTAAACACTTCTGAACAGAATACATTTCTAAAAGCACTTGAGACGTAGAATCATCAATTATCAGCACTGGAATTTTGACCATCTCACTTTTCATGTTGGGAAGTGAGCCCTAACAGGGTGGCATGACTGGGTCAAAGGCATAGCCAGGTCACGGTGGCCGACACTGCAGACCAGGTTGGCCAGCTCATGGGTCAGTCATTTTCTCCGATACCACAGCAAACTCAGAGGACACGGGGGTCTGCTTGTCAGATGTCTTTCGTTACCATTTGTGTAATTATAGATGTTGAAAACATAATGAACGTGGAACCTTAGAAAAACATGAGTTCAAATCTGGAATAAAAGTCACCTTTTACTTTAACGTGGCAAGATTTAACTTCTAGTGAAATGTGCGGGACCTATATAAAAAGTATTGTAGGGTAATATAACTGTTCTCTTAAAGAAATGTCCCTAACTAGGAAGACTTTAACATTATTAATCGTCCCATTCTTTCAATCAGTTTATAAATAAGGTGCAACATTATCCTTCAGAAGCCAAACAGGAATTTTATTTTTAAGTTGACATAACGACTCTAGAATTTACCTGGAACAATGAACATGTAAGAAGATCAAATAAATGTACTAAAGAAGAGTAGTGGGGGGGGGGGGAGAGGGGACATGACGAATTCTACCAGATTTAAAATGATAGTAAAAATGACAGTGCTTTACAACTTGTTGCACAAATATATCATCAGATTAATCAACAGATTGGTTCATGTGCCAGACAGTTGGTAGGGTAGGTGGTTAGTAAGTATTTATTGCTTATTGAATAAATAAAATATAGATGGACTCACAAAGTTGGAAGGGGGGGAATTTAATATATACTACAGGTGACATTTTAAATCAGGAGAAAAAGTTTGACCGTTTGTTCAATAAATAATATTGGAGCAACTAACTAACCTTCTGAAAAAATAACGTTAGATTCTTTGCACTACACAGCGACATAAATGCTAAGTGAGTTAGAAGCTTAAACGTAAGGGGGAAAGCGGTGTATTAGAAGAAAATATTAAATATTCATAAAATCTTTGGAGTGGGAATGGTCTAAGTATGACACAGAGTAAGGGAAACCGTAAAGCAAGAGATTCATAGATGTGACTACATAAAAATGTAAAACCTCTGTCCATCAGAAACAAACACTGCAGATGAAAAGATAGATGGGTGTCTGGAGAAGAGAGATGGGCAGTGCACTAGATTTTTATATAAAGTGATGTGTGTAGGAAATCTGTGCTACAAACAAGATCACGTTGAATTTTATCTTAAGTTGGCAAATAGATCCTGGATGTAATGTTTCAGAATCTGGCTGGAAATGGTGCGTCTTGTTTTTCTTCACCCTGCTTTAGGGAAATTTAAAATTCGTGGTGGACGGTGACACGCCTCTCATTGACAATGGCAAGGTTGTCTCTATCATAGCAGAATTGCTCTCCACCAAGACGGACATGGTTGAGAAAGCCCTTCTCTACCGGACGGTGGCCACAGGTCGCGACATCATCGACAAGCAGCACACGGAGCAAGAAGCTAGCTATGGAAGGGACGCCTTTGCCAAGGTGGGATTTTAACTGACACTCTCGCGGGCCTGGTGTCAACAGACCTTTACCAAGGCTGCAGCAGTGGCTTCTTTGTTACCTTCTTGGTCTCCTGTCCACCCACCCCTCTTGCTACTTTGTGAGGATGTATCCAGACGTTCCTAGAAAGTGGGTTAAGGCTTTTAGAGACCATGAGGTTTGGGGCCATCACAGTCTCCATAAAACCCCCTGACTGAGAGCATCATTCTCAGGACACATTCTGAGGAAAGTGAAGCTCACTGACTGGGAAGCTAATGATGGGCCCTCTCCTCGTCCTGCATTTTGCTTTGCTCCGCCAGTGTTTGATGAAGACCACCTCAGGTTCCCCGATGGAGTTCTCATCCCTTGTCTTTAATGTCTGTGTGGTGATGGCACCATGATTTATTAGCCATCCTCCTCCTAAGTCATTCACCTTGTTTCCTTTTTCTGCCACGACAGATAATGCTGCCAGATCCGTGTGTGTGTATCCCTCCACACCAGCACTTTTATTTCCATTGGACAGACTCCCAGGAAGGAGCTCACCAGAGCTCAGGACACACTGATTTTAAACTTTAAATTTACTGAGTTTATGGGTGGACGGTAATACTTGATTATTACTTTAATTTTCATTGCTAGTGTATTTGAGCGTCTTGCCACATTTTTTTGTAAGGTATTTAAATCCATTCTGAGAATTTCCTGGTAATGTCCTTTGTACGTTTTTCTTCAAGGCCGTTCTCATTTTATTGCCAGTTTGTAAGAGCTTGTAACTTGAAATCTTTATCTGTTGTCTGCATGGCACATGTTTTGTGTCCCCAAGTTTACATTTCCTTGTTTTCTTGGTCTTTTTGCTGGTTGGTTAGGTTGCCGCATATTCTGTTTTTACCTGTAGAAGTCTCAGGCTTGGTTTTTAGTCTCAAGAGGAATTTGGATTTATCCGAGTGCAGTGGAGAGTGGGAGATTCTAAGCAGAGGCAGTGACAGCAAGTCTGCGTGTTTAAAACGATGGCTCTGGCTTGAGCATGGCGAATCTTATGGGGGCTGGGGGTGGCAGTGAGGAGACCGTTACGGAGATAGTTCAGCATCCAGGAGAGAGACCATGGCAGGTAGTGTAGAAATGGGGAAAAGAGGATGATTTGAGACAGACCGTATTTGGGATGTGAAATCCACAGCCCCTGTTTGTCTGGGGAATGATAAAATCAAGGGTTATTCCTAATATAGTCTGGCTTCAGCCTACGTCTCCTGCTTCCTTCCACACCACACTCCAGCCTCCTTTCTTTATTCCAGTGCTCAGGAATTGCAGCTTGTCGTTATCCCTTTCTCCTTCCAGCTGTAGGGCCTCGGCACATGCTGTTGCCTCTGCTTGGATTGCTTTTCTCTCCCCCTCTTTCCCGGCCAACTCTTACTCATCCTTCTGGTCTCAGCCCACTTTCTCAGAGGAGCTTTCCCTGGCCTCCGAACTCTGAACAGGTTAAATTATCCTCAGATCCCATGCAACTCACCTTGAGAGAGAGAAATTCTTTCCTTCATTCTACTTTCTATGCTCCTTGGAGATTGAGACTGTGTTTATGTTTGTTTAGTACTGTGTCTCCAACAACCTGCATATAGTAAGTACTCAGCAAATATCTGTTGAATGGATGAATGACTAAATTCCTAAATTTCTGGTGTCATTTGTTCTTGGTTAGAAGTAGAGTATGAACAGTTGTCGGAGATGGGAAGATCAGGAGCCTAGCGGTACATGTGTCTGTGACGGCCGCGAGACCTCTAGGCATGTTGTCAGGTAGGCTGGCAAGCACAGGAATCTGGCGCTTGGAGGAGAGATCTGCGTTGGGGGAATATTACCATTACATATCGCTATTATTATGTTCCTACTGTGTAATATCTAAGGAGATGACTCAGGAGGTGTTAAGAGAGTGAAGAGGACTGAGGCCAGTTAAGGGAGACCCTATCAGAGGTCACCAAGGAGGAGCAGCCAGTGAAATGAGAGGAAAATTAAGGTAGTGACATATCACGAATCCCAGAGAGGAGAGTGTTTCCAGAAAAGGGTGGGAAACCAGGTGGAGTGAGACTGAGCGTCTAAGATGTCCATATAGAAGCACAAGAAAGTGCCTACACTGAGGTGCTTGGGGTCCTTGATGAACCATTTCAGGGGAGCGGTGGGAGGTAAGCAGAGCCTAGAGTGGATCAAAGAGTAAAGGGGAGGCGAAAACTGGAGGCAGTTTGTGTAGATGTGTGCAGGTGGAGACAGTGTAGCTGGAGGGAGCTGTTGACGATGAGTGTGCTAAAGATGTGGCACTGCAGAGCATGTTTGTATCAGCACGTGCGTGTGTGTGAGTGTGTGGTGCGTCTGTCCACGGGTGTCTTTGTGTGAGTGTCCTTGGGTATTGGATATGTGTTTCATTCTCAAGGACTTCAAACTATGGTCTTTGGTCCAGATCTTTACGTAGCATTATAAATCAGTGTTTATATTTTTAGAATCCATAGGGCTCTACTGGGACATAGATATTAACTCATTGGTTCCCCGTGTTTTTGTTTTTGTTTTTGTTTTTTTAATTTTAGAGAGAGAGCACACACGAGCAGGGGAGAAAGGTAGAGGGAGAGAGAGATTCTTAAGCAGACTCCATTCTCAGTGTGGAGCCCAACACAGGGCTCGATCCCACAACCCTGGGATAATGATCTGAGCCAAAGTCAAGAGTTGGACGCTCAACCGGCTAAGCCGCCCAGGCACCCTCGTTCCCCACTTTTTAATACTTGATGAAACTCACAATAAAGCAATGAAACAAATTCTATAAAGGAGGCAGCCAATGACTGATATAGCCGGGCACAGAGATGCACCTGGGAATGGTTTTGGGACACCATAATGACTGATAGTAATCTTTAAAAAACCCAAACCATTTACTTGAGTGTTGCATACATCATGTCGTTTTTCTTATTTGGAAAAAATTTGTTTTAATGTTTTATTTATTTTTGAGAGAGATAGAAAGACAGAGTGCGAGCAGGGAAAGAGCAGAGGGAGAGGGAGACACGGAATCAAAACCCGGCTCCAGGCTCTGAGCTGTCAGCACAGAGCCCGATGCGGGGTTCCAACCCATGAACCAAAATAGCATGACCTGAGCCAATGTCAGACACTTACCCAACTGAGCCAGGTCAGTGCCCCTTCATCATGTAGTTGTTTTTTTTTTTTTTTAATTTTTTTTAATCTTTATTTATTTTTGAGAGGGAGACAGAATGTGAGCAGGGGGGGGAGCAGAGAGAGAGGGACACACAGGATCCGAAGCAGCTCCAGGCCCTGATCTGTCAGCACAGAGCCCGATGCACGGCTCGAACTCACAAACCATGAGATCATGAACTGAGCCGAAGTCGGACTCTCAACCGACTGAGCCACCCAGGTGCCCCCATCATGTAGTTTTTAAACAGGTGATGTGCATTTCTAATTTTTCTGCTTAGAGTAACAACAGCTGCATTGAATGGTAAGGAGAAGGTGGATGGTAGTGTAAAACTTACCACAAATCTAAACAGAAGACTCAGTCCCATGTGGGGACTGAGAATTAATGATGTCGTTTTCCTCACAGGCAATATACGAACGCCTTTTCTGTTGGATTGTTACTCGCATCAATGACATTATTGAGGTTAAGAACTATGACACCACAGTCCATGGGAAGAACACTGTCATCGGTGTCTTGGACATCTATGGCTTTGAAATCTTTGACAACAACAGGTAAACTGGACAAGGTACTTGAAACTCTGTTGTTTATTTTCTAATTCTTTGAACCTCATGGATTCCTCTTCCTACAGCTTTGAGCAGTTCTGCATCAATTACTGCAACGAGAAGCTGCAGCAGCTCTTTATCCAGCTGGTTCTGAAGCAAGAGCAGGAGGAGTACCAGCGGGAGGGGATCCCCTGGAAGCATGTGAGTGGGCTTCTCCGGGAAGCACCTTCATGTGCTTCGTGTGTCAGCGACAATGTCAGATCTTACCATTTTAGGAGTTCTGTTTTAATCTTCTCGAGTATGTGCAACACGTAAACATTAGCTTCCCTTTTGGGGATATGTGCTTACAAGTCACGTTCAGGGTTGATAGGTGCGACTTCTCTAAGCTGCTGGCCTGCCTTGTTGGTGCCCAGAAATGCTGAGTTACCACCTTTGCACTTTCTAGCTGATGCCACATGGGTTTTCTGGTTTGTATCTGTCTAGGAGAGTTTAGTGTCATTTAGGAGTTACTCGGAGCAGTGACTTTTGCCTTAAGTTGGCTGGACTTGGCTTCCAAATTTAGTTTGTCTTCTTTCCTTCCTCTTTCTCCTCTTATTTCTACTCTGTAATCTAAATGGCATTGTTATCTCCAGGTAATATGGTTTATATTCTCTGAAATCCGTGCATGGAAACACCTGCATTCACATTTATTTCCATTGGCTTGCCTTCGTGTCACACCTTGTTATCACCTCATGGCCCTTTGTGAACGTTGACAGTTGTTACAGTCAAATAGTTGCAGTGAGGTAGAACCAGCTAGTGGGATTGCCCCAGGACACAGGCCCCCAGACGTCACAGCCAAAGAGCATGACTTACTTGGCTCTCTTGTTGCTTACCATTAGACCCCCTGCTTAAGACAGGATGAAACCTACTAAACTTTTCTTTTAAATCTGTATTTTTAAACAGTCTTGAGAACAGACTTGAAAAAAAATGCAAAAACTTTTGAGTTTCCACACGTCTCTGTGTTTATAAAACTGTGTTTGTCCTCTTGCCAAATAGAACAGTGTTTTGTTTTTTTTTTTAAATCTTATATGAAGGATGGCAAATTCAACGTTTATTTATTTTTGGGACAGAGAGAGACAGAGCATGAATGGGGGAGGGGCAGAGAGAGAGGGAGACACAGAATCAGAAACAGGCTCCAGGCTCTGAGCCATCAGCCCAGAGCCTGACGTGGGGCTCGAACTCACGGACCGTGAGATCGTGACCTGGCTGAAGTCGGACGCTTAACCGACTGCGCCACCCAGGCGCCCCTAGAACAGTGTTTTTTAAGTATCCAATGTAATAGTAAAAAGCTATTTGAGGTGTTGTATGTAAATTACTTTTATATTTCTTCCCACCTTCCTACTTTCTGTCTCCTCCCATTCAGAAAGGGAGACAGTGGTATAATTAATAGCTGTCCTGCCTCAAATTTCATATTCACCTTCCATCATGTGTTAAACATCAGAATACCATAAGAAAATTTTGTTCAAGTATGTTAGTGCAATTTTACCAATTTACAAATGAACCAAAAGGTGTATTATTACTTTATAATAGGATCACCTACAATTTTGATTTACACCGTGAACTCTCGTAGCACATTGGAGATGGAATTCAATTAAGTTTAGATGCAGCTTTCTGTGAACGGATCTGGTGTACAATTTAACACACAGTATAACTGAAGCTTAGATTTTTATAGCAAATTTAATCATGAAACTTACGATTCAGATGTGATTCAGAGATACTGGCCAAAAATACCCTTTAATAATTGGGATATCCAATTCCACAGGCATAGCTGATAAGGAGAAAAGTCAGCAGTTCTAGTAGGCTATTCCAAACATCTGAAAAAGGAGCAGAAGCCCTAAAAATGCAAAAATCCTTAGCAAAATAAACCAGGAAATAAATATCCTAGAGGGGGCAAAAAGCTAGATCCAAGGTAATTGTTACTGTACTAACTACATGCCGGGTCTCCCCAAATTAAAATCTCTATTCTGGGTAATTATTTCCTTTAAAAACTCAATTTCTGAACATAGTGATTGATTTTGTTTAATGTTTTTTTATTATGGAAGATTTCAAATACGCATAAGAGCAGAGATCGTAATATAATAAACTCCATGGACCTGTCACCCACCATAACAGTTACAGTGGGTTGCCAGTCTTGGGTCGATCTGTACCCACCCACACACCCCCAGACTATTTTGAAGCAGATCTCAGACATCATATTATTTCACCTGTAAATATTCCAGTGTGCTTCTCTGAAAGATAAAGCCTTTTACGTTGTATGGCATTTTACAAATACCGTAACCATGATACCATTATCAAAGTAAAAAAAAATGTAATGGTCATTCCTTAATATCCTCAAATATCCACGCAGTGTTCACATTTCCTCAGTTGTTTTACAGGTTTGTTTTTACAGTTTGAATCTGGATCCAGGTAAGGTTCTTACACTGTGGTCAGTTGGTAGGACTCTCGCATACGTATAGATTTCCTCCTCCATCTCTTGTTTCCCTGCAATCTTCCAACGAAGAGAACGAGTCATTTGTCCTGTGGACCTGCCCACAGTCTGGATCCTGCTCGTTGCATTCCCTTGGTGTCATCTGATACATGTCCCTGATCCGCGTATGTCCTTGGTTGTTAGATCTGGAGTCTTGTGTGGTCTCAGAATCAGTGTTTTTCTGCCAGTCTGTTTCAGAGGTGGTATATGTAGATTCCTATCAGAAGGTCCCTAATGCTTGACTCACTTTTACAGGCTTTTGGTGCTGTAGTTAATGTCATTTTTGGCTGTTGACAACTTGACTGTTAGGCACAAAGCTGCTCTATTTGGGGTGGCAATGGGAGACCTCTGTGCCCCTGAGCTACTCGTCATATCTCTTCTTGCCCCCTGGAACCCCCAAGAAGCCTCCTGGTAATCAAGGTTGCTGGAAGAACCTGGTTTGGAAGCCACAACTTTAAGCACTGAAGTAACATTAAAGTTACAAACTAAAAGTTTCTGAACTTCTCAGCAAAGACTAATCGCTTTAGTTTTACAGTTGGAACTTTAGAGGACTTAATTATTTTGTCCCTAGGACAGAAGACTTAGTCTTTAATTCTATACTCCCAAAGTCTAAGACTTCAGCTAATAATTAGTATAGAGTTACTGCTTTTTGAGAATAGTAAGGATATTTTTTCGAAAGATGGAAATAACTTTTTCTCCCTAATTAGGAAATGTAATACATGTCCACAGTAAAAGTAAATATTTAGGCCAGGGTTTCCCCACCTCTGCATCATTGACATTTGGACCAGATGAGTCTTTGTTATGGGGCTGTCTTGTGCATCGTGACGCCTAGTGGCCTCTTCCCATGGCACATGTGGTCACGACCACCAGAAATGTCCCCCAACAGTGCCACATGCCCCTGGGGGGAAAAAGTCATCCTCTTGAGACTCACTGATTTAGCAAACTAGCAAAAGTATAAGAAAGGAGGTAGAAGCCACCCAGTCTGCAGACGTTCAGTCCATGGATACAGAAGAGAACTTGGAAGAGTAGAGGGAGAGCTGAAACCCACAGACAGATAACCGGCATGAGCGCCTGGAGCAGGAGTCCATATGAGACTGTAATAGTCCATTGTGAACGTATAGGTCTTATGGTAGGTGATGGAGACGACACTCGAGTTTAGGTACCTCCTGAATGAGGGGGACACAGGAACACACAGGACTAAAAGTGTGATAACAGACTGCCCACCTTCAAATGACGTACAGCTAGCCTGAGTTAGTCCGGTGTGAGTGTGGTGAGATTTGTGCTGTAGACCATCCAAATAAACAGATGTAGCAGAGGAATTTTGTGTAAACCCTGTGTATATTGAAGTTGCTAAAAAGGCAGATGTTATTTGGAACTTTTTTTTTAATGTTTATTTATTTATTTTTGAGGTGGGGAGGGCAGAGAGCAAGGGAGAGAGAATTCCAAGCCGACTCCACACTGTCAGTGCAGAGCTGGACATGGGTCTCTGTCTCACAAACCATGAGAACATGACCTGCTCTGAAACCAAGAGTCAGACATTTAACTGACTGAGCTGCCCAGGTGCCCCTGAAAAGTTTATTCTTCTCTTTTGTGGAAACTTTCATCTCAGAATTAGATTTTTTTTTGTATTTTTCCCAGAGAAATATCAAAACTCTGTTAGACCCGTGAATGCTTTTTAACTTTGGGGAAGCTGGAGAAGATGCTCTTTTGAGTTTTAGTCATCTGGGGCCATACAACTAAAAATTCAAGTTGTGGTATGATACCTTAACGTCATGAAGTAACATATCGAATAACACTTTAAGGTTACTTGTCGGTCTTTAGTGGAGTGTGGCTCTTGTGGTTAATGGCACACAGATTGGGAGATTGAGAGTATGAAGGAGTAGGGTTAGGTATAGGATTCAAACAAAAGTTAGTGATGACAGAAATATCACCAACTTTATCCTTTTTGCCTTGAGCTATACTCAGGTAACACAAAGTGTTCATGACAGAGTCAACAAAGAAGTTAAAAACTAAACCTGTGGTAGAACACGTGCTCATTTTAGCATCAGACCTCGCTAATGCTACTCACATACGTAACACCAAGGAAGCTTGACCTAAACTTCTGAAACCAGTGGAGGCATCGGTGTTTTGCCTGGCCCGCTGTCTGTTCCCTCTGGACCTGCTTCTGTGCTGTGTCCTGCAGATTGATTACTTCCGTGCTGTGTCCTGCAGATTGATTACTTCAACAATCAGATCATCGTGGACCTTGTGGAGCAGCAGCACAAGGGGATCATTGCTATCCTAGATGACGCCTGCATGAATGTCGGCAAGGTCACCGATGAAATGTTCCTCGAAGCACTTAACAGCAAATTGGGCAAACATGGTCATTTTTCCAGCCGAAAGGTAGTGTGCTTCATGAGAACTTCCTCTACTTTTGATGTGTAGGATTTTCCCCATTGCTGGACACAATTAAATGGTTTTAAATGTTGGGTTAAAAGAGGTCCACTCAACTAAGCAAGAAAGAGCATAAGCAATCATGAAGCAACTTACTGCTGTAAGTAAATCCTGCCTGTCTGGTTTATGGGATGACAAGACTGATAAAAATCATAATATCCAGGAGAGGGAGCTCCAGACTATTCAATTTGCTAGAAATAGGAAAAATGAACATGATTTTAGAAAGCATGATGTCATTTATAACCAATAGGTACAGAGGCCTTGTTCATGTGCTAGAATTTTGTTCCTGCGTCGGATAATTCTGGCACCAAAAACAGCTTTTGTCCTTGACTTTTTACTGTCATCAGTTATAAAACGTAGTATGTGTCCTCTGCCATAGTTCTTCAGGCTATGTGACTTTCTTGAAATGAGGGGAATTCTAGCTGTAATTCTCGTTGTTACAAGGAATTCGTTCCCTTAAACGAATGGGTATCCTTTTAAGCTCCCTATTTTTCACATTCTAAAAATGTCATTAAACAGATGACATTTCTGTAATGGGTGGTGGCGGTCGTGGTTATCAGACCTTTGTGCCGTGCCTCGCAGATACTATGCTTGTCCTGGGAGGGGCAGACCGTCATCCTGGTGGTCCGCCGACACTCTACCAATACAGGCGTGTCTAGCAGCCATAGACTAAAGTAGAAACAGGCTCTGTGCACCATCACTTCCATAAAGAAAGGAGCAAACATTTCTGCTCCTCCATATTTCCATGCAAATCTTTGACACACTGCCATTTTTCTTTTTTTGCGCAAATCTATTTTCTGACTTTGTCCCCTTTGAAACTGTGTAATCAGAAGAGTAAGAATCCACAATTAACTGGATAAAAGCACAAATCATCAAGAAATAGATTACTGACTGATATTTATGTTAGGCCAGTTTATTTCTAAAAGATTCTCCTTGGTGTATTACTGAGGACTGACTTGGATCCCTCCTACAAGTCGGTCGGCTGTCAGATACTATGGTCTGACCTTTGACATGAGGGTTCTGGTCAGAACATTTCCCACATTTGATACAAGGACTTGCTGTTTCCAGGCGTAATCCTGGATGCTGGGGACAGAGCAGTGAGCCAAGTTAGAAGCAACCTACACTATTTAGAGCGATCCATTAAAAGATGGTATTATTACGTGGGCAGATGTCCTATCTTAGAGAGCTGGGTTACTCACGTCCTTTATAATCCCAGCCCGGGTTTTGGAGACTCACCTACATCCTGCGTACCAGATGGTACCTAATCAATGTTTGTAAAACTGAATTGAATTGGTCACGATTATACCAAATAGATCTTATGGAATATTCAGTTTAAAACTAAAACATGCAAGGCTCCACTTCATTTAAATAAATTAACTATGAGTCTCATATGAGAAGTGACCTCATTTTGATTCACCTTGGCCATTTATACACCTGAATTAAATTTGTCCACCAAATATTTTGAAACATAATCTCATTCTTAAAGTAGCAACTGTACATAGTACTTTTAAGCAGTTGCCACCGATTTAATAAGAAATTGTGAAATGGTGATTTATCTGCAGAAATGGGAATTTTCTTTTTTTTCCTTTATTTTATTTTTTTAAAAAACGTTTTTGTTTTTGTTTTTGTTTTTTTTGAGAGAGAGAGATGGGGGGGAGGGGCAGAGAGAGGGAGAGAGAATCTCAAGCAGACTCCAGAGCTGTCAGCACAGAGCCTGACGTGGGGCTTGAACTCAAGTACTGTGAGATTATGACCTGAGCTGAAACCAAGAGTCTGAGGCTTGACCTACTGAGTCACCCAGGCACCCCTTTTTTTTTTCCTTTAAATGTGGAAACCCAGGTTTCTCTGACTCTCAAACCAGGTAGCTCCTTCCTCCAGGATTTGTCATCCCCCAGACAAGTCCTGAGATATTGGGACCTTTAAAGTGTCCCAATTAATTTCTGGGATTATTACCCTAATGAGGGAAAGAAATGAAATAACCAAGCAGTTAGGATATTTTCATCACTATGAACCTTTCCTTTAAATAATGCTATACTGCTGTATGCTAAGCCAGGTATTATCATTTGCTATTGGTTACATGTTATCTTGAGTTATGGGCGTGTTAAATAAGTTTCTGCCTTGTATTTATTTATGGGGCTGAATTGTTTTTTAGACGTTAAAGTTATCATGGAGAGACAGATAAATGATCCAATAAACCATGAAATTACTATTTAAAGTATTGTGAGCATACAAAGTTAAATGATAACATAACTTCTTTCCAGAAAGTAAAGAAAAATCTAAAATCTTCTGTGTTCAGATCGGTTGAGACTTTGCAGTATCCAAATGTGAGAATACTCAGCGTAGGCATCTCCTGGGTCCTTTTCCATGAAGAGTTTTATAAATAAAAGGGTTTTGTAAAATGGTTAATGAGAGACAGAAGGAAAGAGGAATTCAATTTTTTGCAGATCCCTCTGTATGTTATGTATGTTATGTTGGTCTCCATATCTCATTTCACCTTTAGGACAACTCTCTGATAGAAGTAATTATTAAAGTTGAAATGAAATTAAAAATTTATAAAGTATTAAGTTTAAAAAGTTAAGTTAAAAACAGAACCAAGATTTGAACCTCGGAAATCTGACTCTCATTTCCTGGAATGATTCACTTGTCTAACTAATAAACTAATTATTCCTTTACTAGTCCAGTTATCAATATAGAAGCCACCATACTGAAACTTAAGTTTTTGTACGTAAGTGCACTCAGTGCTTTATGGATTCTTGGATGTCTGCTTTAGAACCTGTAGGATGTCAAGTGATCCTTCACAGGGCAGACAAAGAAGTCTGGGTGTTACTATAACAAGGAAAATTACAGAAAGCAGTGGAGACCACCAGGCTATATAAAAACCGCCTGTCCGGAACGTATTCCTCTTCCATGAGAAAGAGCTGCAGGAGGCTGATCTTCTTTGAAATGATGGACCTGAACTTGAGTCCCAGCTGAGCAAAAGACAGGTTAGCCAGGCCGTTGTGTACGTGGAGAGCACAGACATTACATCTGGTCCCCAGAAGCATCAGAGCTACCACTTACAAGCCATGTGACTTGGGCCTTAGTACATAAAAGAGAGCTCATAATACTTAACTTACTTTATCAGTTGTGAGGACTGACTGAGACATGTGCACTTAGCAGACAGCAAGCCTTCAGTGTGGTGCTCCTTGAGTGGAGTGTGGAAGAGAAAGAGACTCCGGATAGGCTGGGCCGCACCCAGGCAGCAGCCAAGATTTTTAGCACTTCTCTCCCAGGGACTTGGACTTCTTCCATTTTCCAGCTCTTCCCTCCCCTTGCCACTATCCTTCTCTGCATCCAGCTAATGGGAGGAGAAAAGGAAGTGCAGAAAGGATCACCCACTTCTTACCAGATTTGGCCTGACATAACCACACTTCCTTTCCACTCACCGTCCATTGTCCAGCACCTGGTCACTTGGCCATATCCAGCTGCAAGGGTGGCTGGGAAATGAAGTCCAGCTGTGTGGATTTCCGGTGTAAGCTCGAAGGTTTTGCCATATAAGCCTCACATGGTGGGGCATTATCTCATTCATAATGGTATCATGATTTGTGACACTATCATCATCTTATATGAAATTGGAGTATATTTTTAGGAAAGTGAAAATAGCCATTTTCAAAATAATCTCCTTATTGATTTTCTTAGCTCTGTGCCTCAGACAAAATCCTGGAGTTTGATCGAGACTTTCGAATTCGACATTACGCGGGTGATGTTGTGTGAGTATCTTACTTTGGTATCTAACACGATGACTGGCATGCAACTTCATTTTAGAAAATATAACCAGAGAAAATAAAAACTGTTTTCCTATTTATTTGCATTTTTCCACCATTTCATAGGCCAGTATATTTTCATCTCCTCACTTAAAAAAAGGGGCATAGCTTCATTCATTCCTTGTTTTTCAACCATTTCTTGAACACACACTATGGTGGCCATGCACATAGTGTGGCCACTATGGCATAGATGCCACTCACATTAGCTGATGGATAAATAAATTGTGGAAGAATGTTAAGAACATATAGAAAGATGGGTAAGATGAGTCTTTTTCTGGAGAAGCTAACAGTTCAGTGGTGGGTGTAGCAGATACATAAGTCACTCTAATGAATGAGAAGGGTCAAACTAGAGATGTGCAAGGCATTATGGAAACATTGAACAGAAGTCATTAGCCCAGAGCAAGGAGTATAGAGGGGTTTTGGGGGAGGAAGTGTATCCAAGCTGAATCCGAAAAGATGAAGGGAGGAGGGAGGAGGGAGGGCATTCCAGAGCCGAGAGCCACCACTGTGTGTGAAGAACTACAAGCAGTTGGGTAACTACAGGAAAATTAGTTTTGCCATATTACTTTTCAAATGTTAATTGAAAAAGTAAAATTCTCATAAGCCAATTTTTCTGGTCACAATGTAAGAAAAGTAGACATTGATAAGAAAATATGACTAAAAATATAACCACCTTAGCATTTGTGTTCCCTAGGGCTACTATAAAAAAACAAGTGGCTTAACAAGAGAGAAATCCATTCTTATTCCAAAGGCCAGAAGTCGAACTCCAGGTGTCCACAGGGCCATATGCCAGGGGTTCTGGGGGAGGATTGTTCCTCGCCTCTGCCAGCTTCTAGTAGCTTGTGGCTACATGTCTCCAATCTCTGCCTCTGTGGTCACAATGCTGCCTTCTCTTCAGTGTGTCTGTGTTAAATCTCCCTCAGCCTCTATCTTAAAACTACAATTGTGATGGCATTTAGGGCCCACCTGGGTAATACGGGATACACTTCTCCTCTCAAGATCCTTAGCATCATCACACCTTTTGTTGTGTAAGGTCACATTCACAGAATCCAGGGAATTTGACAAAGATGTCTTGGTGGGGGGGGGGGGGGTTGCAGTTCTTCAGCCTACTACACTCAGGATGCTTTGTCCACTGAACACTGCCTCTTATCTTATTATTGTTTAAAGTTTCCTCTTTTCTTTTGTCCTTCTTTTATATGTTAGGAGTTCTATTCATCAAACCCATTACAGGAAGAGATTACACAACAACAGAAAGGCAAATGATCATCTCTACAAATGCTGAAAAGACATTTGAAGGGATTTTAATAGCTGTTCCTGATTTAAATTAAAACTGAATCATAAAATAATATGGCTCAAGATTATCACCCCATCTGTCAAACTAGCCATTAGTGCTGGAATAGCACCATATTCCACTTTTTCTGGTCCTGTTCCCAGGTTCCAGAATACTAAGAGGGAGGATCCAGCGCGGTGCAGACATCTCCCGCTGAAAATGCAGGCCTCACTTACAGGACACTTTCATACAGTTCAGAAGCATAAAAGCAGAGCTGGTCAGAGGCCATAGAGACCAGCCAGCCCGTCTCCTTTGTTTTACAGATTAAAAGACTTATGTAAAGTCTTGACTTATGTAAAGTCTTTACTTATGTAAATTTTTACCCAAGGTCACACTGCAAGTTTCTGGAATAGCTGAGACTGTAGCTAGGTTTCCAGACTCCTAGTCCTGGATGCTAGCTGACCCTTTTGAGGGATATCCAATGCCTCAGACTTCCCCTTCTCTCTTTCAGCCCTTCAGTCCCTTTCTAGATTCTTAGTGGATATCTCCTTTGTGCACAGTGTATTATAAGGTGTGGTCTCGGCTCACGAAGAGCTTCCCATGTAAGATGCATATGTACATATATGGTTGTGTGTGTGTTTATTTATACCCATAAATATGCATGTACATATATATCCACACATTTACATGCATACCTCAGGACAATAAAAGATGGTCTAAAATAATCACCACATGACTAATAACAGTATTGTCAGAATTTAGAATAAGCACATGATGTAGTATTTCTGTGTGATAAACCCAGGAAGGCTGATGGTAGCTAGTCCATAGATTCTAGGAATTATTTTTAAAGGGAGAAGTGGGAAGGGTGCTAGAAATATTCAGGAAATAGTAACTAGGTCCATTTAAGTGGACTGTATCCTTTTTGTAGCATAGAGAAGTAGAAATGTCTGGAAAAGTAGATTGAGATCAAATCATAATGAGAACTTAAAGGCCAAAATAAGGACTATGAAGTTTGAATGTTACAGGTTAGACAATAGGTAAAGAGTCAGGTGGCTTCAAGGTTTTAGTCAAAAGTGACTTGAAGGTCTTAGGAAACAGATCTAGGATGCGGGAGGCAAGGAAGTCGTTTTGGACCTGGTGACCTTGAAGCTCCTGTGGGCTGTGCAGCCTGAAGGAATCTTCTTAGAGAATCAAATATGTGAGGTGAGAACATCAGCGAGGGGTCTGGGTTAGACATCTGAGAATTATCTACACTGATCTGATTGTTAAGGACAGGCAACAAGGTAGAGCCGTTGGGAGCAGGTGCATCTGGAGTTCCTGTTTGCCTCACACCTGAGCCTCTGTCCTTGTCACCCTGAGTCCTCCATTACTTTCCTGCCCCCAGCACCACCCTTGCTGCCCCTGGAGTCCACACCTGCCCCTGTAACAGAGCAGCTCCGATCCCTCCTTCATCACCAACTCAAGTTTATGTGGGCACTCAGCACCTGACACTGTCCCTCCTGGTTTTCTCTCAAGCACTCCATGCATGTGCCTGCTCCTCCCCCTTCATTTGATCTGCTTCCCTGTGTGATCTCCCTTCCTCTTTCCCCTCTGCTTATCTAAATCTTACCGTCCTTTGCAGTTCTCCTTGGATTCTTTTATCCCACCCTGAATACACTGAGAGAACCTTAGGCAAGTCACTTGACCTCCCTACGAAGAGACTAGTAGTTCCTGTCTGTTGCTGTTTTGCTTTGATCTTAGGAGTGCTGGATGATAAACACAGCTATCTTTTTGAGAGTCCCCTTCTTGAGGTAAGCAGTAAACAAGCAGTAGAAAATGGCAGTCTTAATCATAATGATTGATGTTTGCTCTCCTTTTGAGGAATAAAAACAATATGCCCTCTACTTAGTAGGTAAATTTGGAATTTTTAAACACAGAACAAAATGGACAGTATCAGCTCCACAGATGATTGCTTGCATCATTAACACTGGAAAGGCCTGTAGATTTGTAGAAAAGCTTAAATGTGGCTCTTGCTTAGTGAATAATGCATGTTTTCTGTGGTTTTTTTCCCTCTATTAGCTATTCAGTCGTTGGATTTATTGACAAAAATAAAGACACTTTGTTTCAAGATTTCAAGCGCCTCATGTATAACAGGTAGGATTGAAATTTTATTAACTATCTTTCCATTAAGCTCTTTGACATATATATTGCATAATACATATGCACATGATTACTTTTATGTGACAGTTTTAAGAGCTTCTGGCAAATTTTCTAGTTCTATTTGATCATATGAATGAAATAATATATTACTTAGTGATTATGGAATCTATCAATTTAGGGCAGGGCCCTGCTGCTGATATCATTTTCCTTGATTTCCCTTGGGTTGCCTCAGTTTTTCTGTTCACTACTACCATGCTTCTGGCACCCCTACCGGTGTCCCCAAAGTAGGCCAGCGGCAGATTCCCATGGTAATGCCTTTGCCTCCAACTAAGAGACCACTTTTAACATCAGCGTGGCATCTGGTGTCAGTGTTGACAGAATCTGAGTGGACAGAACCTTTTCCCAATCCAAGAAAATGTGGAAAAGATGTGGTTAAGTAAAACCAGGCAAAGGATAGTAAGTTCAAACCCCGTAGGAATGCTTTGGAAAGAGGCCCATAAAGAAGACATTCTTAGCCAGTTTCTTCTTTGGGACTAGAGATACATGTAGTCATTCATATACTAAATCTGCATAGTCAGTTGGTCGGGAGATCATCAAAAATGTGTTGCACACCTATGAGCCATACATTCTTCTATGCCCTAAAATCCAGCTGAGAAAAAATTTAGGCTATTGCCCCGCCCTCATGAACCTTCTACTCCAGTGGAGGTGACCACTTACGCAACAAAATAAGTAACTTTCTGGTAGTGACAAATTGCCGTGAAGAAAAATAAAGTAGGTAGGAGATTGAAGGTTATAGACAAGGAGGGACAAGGGAGGCATTATCGAGAAGGGTGGTCAGAAAAGGCTTCTTAAAAGAGGTGGCTTTTGGGACACCTGGGTGGCTCAGTCAGTTAAGTGTCCATCTCTGGATTTTGGTTCAGGTCATGATCTCACGGTTCACGAGATTGAGCCCTGTGTTGGGTTCTCCACTGACAACACAGAACCTACTTGGGATTCTTTCTCTCCCTCTCTGTCTCTGCCCCTACCCCACTCGTGTGCGCGCGCGCTCTTTCTCTCTCTCTCTCTTTCAAATAAATAAACATTAAAAAAAAAAAAAAAAAGATGTGACTTTTGAGCAGAGACCTGAATGAAGTGAGGGAGTAAGCCATGAACACGTGGCGGAGGAGAGCATTCCAGGCAGAGAGCAGCCAGTGCCAAGGCTCCAAGGTGGGAGTGAGCGTGGGTATCTTGAGAACAGGCTAGTGCTGCTAAAAGCAGAGTGAGAGGTGGGAAGAGTAATACAGAATGAATTTAAGGAGGTTGGCAGGGTGTGGATCAAGAAGAGTCTGTGAGCCAAGGTAAGGATGAAGTATGAAGAGAAGCCATTGGAATTCATGGTAGGGCGCGATTTATATTTTAAAGAACTCACTAGGGCTACTGTGTAAAACACATACTATAAAGGGCAAGAGTAGAAATGAAGAGACCAAATAGACTAGTAATCCAGATGGTAGTAAGAGAGGTGATGAAAAGTGGTCAGAGCGGGTGATACTTTGAAAGTGAGGCCAACAAGATACGCTGATGGATAGGATGTGTGGTGTGAGGGAGAAAAACAGAAATCTGAGACGGTGCCTGAGCACTGGGGGAGGGATGCTTGAGGAGGGGCCAGCTGGGTGGGGGAGACCCAGCGTGTTGTCCTGGACATGTTATAATGTTGGGCGCTCGGCTGGAAATGCCAAGCAGGCAATTGTAGGTCCGCATCTGGAACTCGGGGTTAAGGAGGAACTGGAGCTATAAATTCATGGTCCCTAGTCTATTGACAGTATGTAAAGCTGTAAGACTAGATGAGATTAATGAGAGTGAGCACAGATAAATAGAAGAGGTCAAAAAGACTAATCCCTGAGACTCTCCAGCATTCAGAGTTGAGCAAAAAACAAGGAACTAGCAAAGGAGACAGGGCTGCCAGTGAAGTAGGAGGAAAACCAGAAACCTGGTATCACAGAGGCCAAGCCAAAAACAAAGTGATTTTCTAAAATATGCATGTATTTATTTTGAGAGAGAGAGCAGGGGAGGGGCAGAGAGAGAGAGAATCCCAAGCAGGCTCCACACCATCAACGCAGATCCCGATGCGGGGTTCGATCCGATGACCCGTGAGGCGATGACCTCACATGAAATCAGGAGCCAGATGCTCAACCGACTGAGCCTCCCAGGCACCCCAAAAAAAAAATCATAAACTCTTTGAAATACCGTCAAAAGGGAAATGCTGTGAGGGCCGAGATTAACCATCGGATTTGCTGACATGAAGGTCAGGTGGGCCCTTGACAACACTGGTCTCAGTAGAGTCGTGAAAACAAATGTCTGGTTGAAGTGGGCTCCAGAGAATACGGACTATGAGATGTAGAGGCGTTGCGTTTAAACGGTTCTTTCAAGAAGTTTTCCTATTAAATGGTACGTCTGTATGGATGTTGAAGCCACCAAGTGATGGAGCTGTCAGCACCAGAAAGTTACAGAGACATGGGAATGCAAGAGGGGTCCGTGGAAAAGCTGGTCATGGGGAAAAGGGACTTTCAGAAAGGAGTTCCAATGCTTGAACTTTCAGGTAAGATGCACCCATTTTGAGGGACGAGTGATGGAGTCTGGCGTTGCTCCGTGGAGTAAACGGCCTCAGTCAGCCAGTGACAATATCAGCATGTGTTGCCAGGGGAAGACACCCAGGATATGTAGCAAGAGGCTACAGAAGGTGGCATTTATTACCTTCGTTGTTGTTTTGTTTTTGTTTTTTTATGTTTGTTTATTTTTCACAGAGACAGAGCATGAGCATGGGCAGGGGAGGGGCAGAGAGAGAGAGGGAGACACAGAATCCGAAGCAGGCTCCAGGCTCTGAGCTGTCAGCACAGAGCCCGATGCGGGGCTCGAACTCACGAACCGTGAGATCACGGCCTGAGCCAAAGTCGGACGCTCCACTGACTGAGCCATCCAGGCGCCCCAGCCTGCATTACCTTCGTGAATTTTTTCTGGCCCACAGGTCCAGCTCAGTGAGAGGAGCTCCACCTCCTAGTGTTGGGCTCACGTAATCCCAAGCTCACAGGATTCATGTAGAAACAAAGCTGCGTGTGGGTTTATTTCCAGTGAAAAATCCGACCATGACATGGAATATTTGCGTTGGTATGACAGGCTGTCCTCCCCTATTGGAAAACCTGCTTGGAGAGTCAAATAGCAGTGAGAATCTAGTTTATTAACTGAAAGTGAAAACTATTACCCGTAGAATCCGTAGTGCTTAGCTGCTTGTGTGTGTAAATGGAGAGGAAGGGAGCCGGCAGGTGGCACGCCAGGTGCACAGACTTCACTCTTCCTCACTTCTAAGCCATGCAACTTCTGTCTTATCTGTTAAGCCTACTGGGTTTCTGGATAAATAAGGTTCCCTTTTAAGAAAAGGGTTCTTTTAGACGTTTGAAAACTGTTTTAATATTACATTCATGACTTACTGGCCTGAAAAGTTCTTTCTCTTTAGAATGATTGTATGGATAGCTTTTGGTTCATTATATATGAATTCAACTATTTAACAATAATCATAATAAACATCTTATTTCCTTCATTTCCAACCTTCTCTCCTCCCTCCATTTACCAAGTAATATGGGAATAATCTCTAAGTATGGCCAACAGTGAGTAAGGTGGAATTTGGGGCAGAAACACATGGACTCAAAGTCTGCGATCTCCAGTCTTTGGGCTGCGTCAGAATTTTCAAAGCACACATGTTCTACTTTCTGGTAATTCTATCAGTAAGTGTTAGGGAGACACCCAGGCCTCCTCTGAACTAAGGGTTGAAAATCATTGCCTTGAATCCTCTCTGCTAAAGACTAGAATGGAAGATTTCAGGAGAAACGGTATGCCCTTATGCGGTCATTTTAATGGTCAGCGCTCACCGGGAGACTAGGGACAGGAGCAGGGAGGGATGAAATGGGGACCCTGAGCCACACACAGATCATGGGGTTATTTTAGCGCCGCTTCTGGTGGTAGTCAGCACCCCCCGCTAGCAGCGGCGAGGGGTGGGAGTGCTGCTCTGTACAGGCCCGGTCAGTCTTCAGCTCTCCCTTTTGCCTCTCTGCTCTCTGGGCACTTATTCTGGCATCTCACACCTGTCATTTCGGGCCTCTGTGTGCAGAAGTTTACTAGGTATTTGGGGAACCACCTCAGTTTTCTCAGTTTTACACCAGGGAAAGAACAGCGGGCAAAGCGATGGCAGTAGTGAACACAGCAGAGAATGTCCTTGCCGAGTCCTTTCTCTCTCTTCTCAGCCCCCAATTAAAAAAAAAAAAAAAAGATTTCTGACAAATAGCATCGTACGATGACAGGTGGTAGCTACTGGACGTGAGCGCTGCATGACATTTAGAGATGCGGAGTCACCGTTTGTACACCTGCAGCCGATGTAACGTCATGTGACAACTGTGCACAAATAGGAAGGAAGAAGGGAGGGAGGAAGGAGGAAAGGAAGGCAGGAAGAAAGAAGTTTCCAGGAAACAACAGTTTGAGTTCCAATTACTTTAAAATCAAAGACACCCAAAATGAAACAGGAAGCAAATCAGAGTTGAGACCACCACGCATGTTGTAAAAAAACGTCTCCACAGAGCTAAATGACGATTTTTACATAATTTTTAGCATTTAAACTGGCCTGAAGTACACCATAGGAATTGGATGGCAACAGTCTTAGTGTCACATCAATAAAATATTGTAACTGCCAGTAAATGAGTGTGCAAATTCAGCTGCAGTGAGGGATTTACTGGAAGGCAATGTAAACATGGTTCTTTTATATTCCTGTCTGCCTTGTTAGAAAGAGCTGGCTTTTTGTCCTGTTATCTGTTCTGTGTGAGTGTTTCTTCCGTTGAGAAGCTCCTTTCGTGCCCATGTTTTCTGCCATGCCACACTGAGCATCGTTTTTCACTAGTGGCTTGTCCTCCTCCTGCGGACCACCCACATCTTTTGATTTTATGTATGTATTGTAAGAGCCGTGTTAACCATTTGAGGGTCCTAGGTAATGATAATGTAGATGTCACTTTAAAGAAGTTTAAAGAATTTTTTTAAGTTTATTTATTTAAGTAGTCTCTGTACCCAACCTGGAGCTTGACCTCACAACCCCGAGATCAAGAGTCACATGCTCCACAACTAAACCAACGAGGTGCCCCAAGAATCTTGTTTGTTTTTTTTTTAAGTTTATTTGTTTATTTGGAGAGGGAGGGAGAGAGGGACGGGGTGGGCAGAGAGAGGGAGAGAGCGAATCCCAAACAGGCTCTGCACTATCAGCAGAGCCCAACACAGGGCTTGAACCCACAAACCATGAGATCATGGCCTGAGCTGAAACCAAGAGTTGAATACTTAACCAGCTGAGCCACCCAGGTGCCCCAAGAATTTTTTAAATGTAGGATAGTTTGGACACATCTTCTCCATCTGTGATATGGTATCTGCCACTATGTTCTCTCAGCATAATTTTCTGGATGGAGTCTTTTTTCCAGGTAGGCTTTGTGACTCCAGTCTGCAGTCCACTTGTGGCTCCAGTCTGCACTCCACTATGGCTCCAGGGTGCAGTCCACTCGTGGCTCCAGTCTGCAGTCCACTCGTGGCTCCAGGGTGCAGTCCACTCGTGGCTCCAGTCTGCAGTCCACTTGTGGCTCCAGTCTGCAGTCCACTTGTGGCTCCAGTCTGCAGTCCACTCGTGGCTCCAGGGTGCAGTCCACTCGTGGCTCCAGTCTGCAGTCCACTGTGGCTCCAGTCTGCACTCCACTGTGGCTCCAGTCTGCAGTCCCCTTGTGGCTCCAGGGTGCAGCCCAGCAGGATTCCTTAGCAGTTTCTATTCAGCTTATTTGAATGTAACATTCCCATTGCTCTTTCTGTGCTTCTCAGTTCAAATCCCGTGCTGAAGAATATGTGGCCCGAAGGCAAACTGAGTATTACAGAGGTGACCAAGCGACCTCTGACCGCTGCCACCTTGTTTAAGAATTCGATGATCGCTTTAGTGGACAACCTTGCATCAAAGGTAATTATTTGCTGTCATTGGTCCCCTCTTGATATATGTTATAGAGAACATATGATTCGCTTTTTAGATAATTATGATAAATTGCACTGAACCATATAGATATTTAAAGTGAATGTTGTAATTGAATTCTTATCCCTGTTTTGTTTTTTTTAACATGGCTAGCTGAAATAGTCGTACGCCAGATGAAATGCTTTTCGTTAAATTTGAGTTTTTTATGGTTGTTGACAAGGGGAAACTCTTAGTGAGATCTTTAAAAACTATACATATGTAACTAAGATAGAGTGTGTGCTTAGCAAAATGAGCTTCAGCCCTGTACTGAAGAGAGGGCTTGGCTTAAAAAATAAATAAATCTTGAATTAAACAGTAATATGCCAGGGGCGCCTGGGTGGCTCCATCAGTTGAACGTCCTACTCTTGCTTTCGGCTCAGGCCAGTCTCCTCTCTCTCTGCCCCTACCCCACTCATGCTCTTTCTCTCCCAAAATAAATAAAGATTTTTTAAAAACAGTAATATGCCATCTGTATCTCGTGTCCATATGCAAAATGACCAGATAGAGTTTCAAGAGGAAGTTTAGTATTTAAGTATTGTCCTTAAGCTGTTACAAAAGTTGAAATAAAATGTTGTATTACTGACCATTGTTTCTTCTTTTTATTGTTCCTTTCAGGTGTAGTACTGTTTGATAAGTTAAGTCTGTTTCTTTCCCCCCATTAAAGAGCAGATTTCTAGCCCAAACTGCTGCTGTTGATAAGTTTGATAAATTAGGCAGCATTCTGGGGCTCATTATTTTTATTTTTATTTTTTTTTTAATTTCCCTGTTCTGGTGCTTTTCATGTGTTTTTTATTCTTCATTATTATCTTTTTTTAAAAAAAACAACTTCCTTTCTAAGAATTTAAATCTATGCTGTTTCTGGTTACTTCACTGTGGATAAATTAGGCAAATGCACAGGAACACATCTGTTCAGTAGCGTTCTATTCCATTTTGTCAGGTTTCTTCAGCCCCACATGACAACAAATAAGCACAATTTGTTGACTTGTAGAATCAAACCTCCAGAAAGGCAGGGCTGAGGATACCAGGACCGAAGACCAGAACACCATTAGAAGTGTTCCTGTTGTCCCTTAGCTTCTCTGTGCATGTCAGCTCCAACCTGCATCATCCTGCAAGAGGGACGGTGAACCTAGAAGGGAGGCGTGTGACCCAAGAAATGGAGAATACAGAATCTTATAAAACATGCTTATAGAATATGTTATAGTTTATAAAATAGATGTATTTCATTAACTAGAAAAGAATCGCCTTTATTTTCTAAAATTGGTATTTAAATGTGCATTTTTAAAAAACAAAAATTCCAGGGGCACCTGGGTGGCTCAGTTGGTTAAGTGTCTGACTCTTGATTTCAGTTCAGGTCATGATCTCAGGGTCGTGAGATCGAGCTCCATGCCCGGTGTGGAGCCTACTTAGGATTCTCTGTCTCCCCTTCTCTCTGCCCCTCCCCTGATCGCATGCACACTCTCTCTTTCTAAATAAAAATTAAAATTCTAGAACCGTCTGTAATTTCTGTTTCAGGAATTGCATTCAGCTGCTAATAAAAGAGAGATCCCCAAATGAGGGGCTCAAACAAGAGAGACATTTATTTCTCTCTCCTGTAAACAAGGTACAGAAGAAGGTATTCCAGGATGGGTATGGCACCCTTAAGATGGTTAGGGAGCTGGCTCCCTTCTGTCTTTCTGCTCAGCCACACTTGGCACTTGGCGTCCATCCTCCTGGCCCCAGGTGGCAACTGGGGCCTCTGCCCTAAGAGATTTCCTGGGTGCCTCACACAGCATGCTCCTTCCATCTTGTTTGCTATGCCAAGTTTCCAGGGAAGCTGGGAAGTGCATTTTTATTCTGGTCAGCAGCTCACCTAGCTAGAAGTAAGGATTCTGCCTCAGAACAAAAGATGCTGGGTAGGAGGTAGGCAGCGAGCCTGGCAGTCTGTGCTATAGCTTCCCAGTCTGGGTGTTCGTGGAGGAGCGGGAATGAGGGAGAGAACAGGGACAAGAAGAGGAATAAAGACATCCTCTCAGCCCAATAGAAGGCAGGAAGGTGGGTGGGAAAGCAACAAAGGAAAACGTTACTTTTAGAAAACACAAAATAAGTGTAAATAATCGGTATTCACCATAAATGTAAATAGACTAAGAAGACTAGACAGATGAGAATCCAGGCGTATGCTTGTCTAGGAGACACTGAAACAGAACAGTATGCAGAACGATGAAAAAGAAAGAGGTGAGCAAGAATGCATCAAGCCCTCCCCCCCAAAAAATGATTAAAAGCAACATTAATGTGAAAGAACATAGAATTTAAGACAAAAAGTAGTAATACAGATAAAGAGATCAATAACAATAAATGAAAACACCCAAGACAATAGAGTCATTTTGAACTAGGTACCTACCAATATAGCTGTGATTATCCATAAACTCCATAAAGCAAAAAAGGAACCTGAAAACAATTTTAAAAGGAAAGTTGACAAGTTCACAATCCTTGTGGGAGATTTTAAACCAGCTGTACCAGAAACTGATGTTTCAGGCGGACAAGTAAGAAGGCAGAAGCGTCGAAAACCAAATTTAAACTTTAATGGGTCAAAAGAACGCTGCACCCAGGGAATAGGAAATACATATCCCTTTCAAGTATACATAGAACATTTCCAAGAACTGGCCACATACTAGATCACAAAGGAAGTCATAACCATTTAGATAGAGTCTCCATCCTCACAGCAAATAAAAATAAAGGGCAGCCTTTATTTATTTATTTTTTAATGTGCTTGGGAACTTGAGGGAAAAATGCTCTCCTAGATAACTTACATATTGATGAGGAAATCACAATGGAAATTATAAAATACATGGACCTACATGATAAAGAATTTATCAAAATCTGTAGAATGCTGCTAAAGTGATCCACTTGTTATATTTTAATTAAAAAAACAAGATTGAAAGTAAATGAGTTAAGTTCACCTCTCCGCTCAAGAAACCAGAAAAAGAATCCCAAAGAAAATCAAAGACAGAAGTAAGAAAATGACTTTTAAAAAGCAAAAATTAAAATTAATAGGTCAAAAAATTAGTCAAATAGACAAACCTTTAATGAAACTGATAAAAAAGAAAAAGCAATATTATGAATGAAAAAAAGGTGTATTCATATAATTCAGAGATTTTTATAAGGCATAGAATATTGTGCACAACTCTATGCCAGTGAACTTGAAAAATTAATTTTCTAGAAAAATATGTTATCAAAATTAACTCAAGAAGACATGGAAAGTCTGAATAAATTAGTAACCTTAACGACTCTGAATTACTAATCAGAAGTCTGCCTTCTCCCAGGTTTGCCAAGAACATGAAACCCAGATGGTTCTACAGATATATTTTATAAATCCGCCAAGAAGCCAGTAATTCCTATTATATATAAACTGTTTTGGAGGATAGGAAAAAGACCACTACCCAACTCATTTTATGAGATTAATATTCCCTTCATAGTAGGTTAATATGAGAAAATAAAATTAGATATCAGTTTCATCTAGGACCATGGGAAGATCTTAAAAATATAGATGACTAATGCATTTGCTGGGAACATAGTGAAGAAAGCGCCTACTAAAACCGACGAAAACAACTAAAATGTTAGGTAAAACATAAAAATCCACTTCTTGAATGCAGCCATGAACTAATAAGAAAGTAAGGAACATGCAGGCCACAGACTGAGTGAAGGCAGAAGTTAAGGAAAAAGAAGATGCTGTCTCTTTGGGGATTTGTTGAAGTAGGTAACTTTGGGCATAGGTGTTCAAGGCTGGGTCCTCAAGTGAAGCCCAGGGCCTGCCCAAAGTAGAGTGTCTAATAAGAGATTATACACAAACGTGCATGTGCACACACATGGGCAGGTCTCCAAAGGACTGCATCCTCAAAGGGATGCATATAAAGTGAACAAGAAATAATCCCTCATTATCTGAAAGGAAAACTGCCTATGTTGGTCCATGGCCCTGAGCCGAAGCGGGAGTGAACACTTCTGGAGAATTTATCATTGTAAGCAAGTTTTTATGAGGTTTTCAATCCAAATTCACACTACCTGGATGGCCTAAAAAGCTTAAATCAACAGTTTAGTTTGAAATGGTCATGGCCAGGGATCCCCAAGCATATGATAGAAGCAAACAGTTTTTTTTCCTTGAAGAAACCACCTTCAAACCAGACCTTCAAGAATTTCCACAGATAAAGTTTTAAGGAAAATAAGGAGTTCACCACAAAGAATTACTACACACATGAACAAAGTACCAGGTGCAAGAGTCGGAGTCACGAAAACTTCTTAGAATGGAGTTATCAGAAACAATACAAGAATGTTTAGTATGTTTCAAGAAATCAAAGGCCTAAAAATATGAGAAAAAGCAAGTAACTAGGCAATTGATAGAAATTAAAATTAGCAACTCAAGGATAGGTTTAACATCAGTTTAGACAAAGCTGAAGAGAAAATAGAGGAATGAAAGAAAGAAGTGGGGAAATTATCCAAGATTCTACTTAGACCAAGAAATGAAGCAAAAAGAAACACTATTAAGAAACATGGAAGGGGCGCCTGGGTGGCGCAGTCGGTTAAGCGTCTGACTTCAGCCAGGTCACGATCTCGCGGTCTGTGAGTTCAAGCCCCGCATCAGGCTCTGGGCTGATGGCTCAGAGCCTGGAGCCTGTTTCCAATTCTGTGTCTCCCTCTCTCTCTGCCCCTCCCCCATTCATGCTCTGTCTCTCTCTGTCCCAAAAATAAAATAAAAAACGTTGAAAAAAAAAATTAAAAAAAAAAAAAAAAAAGAAACATGGAAGACAAAATGAAAAGGTCTAACGTGCATCTAATCAGTTACTCATGGAAAGGAGAGGATGGGCAGAGCAATATTGGAAGGTATATTGCTGAGAATTTCTACAGTGATGAAAGATAACACTCTCTTGGAGTCAGGAAGTCTAGTATATCCCAGGCTGGAACAGTTACAAGAAATCTGCATCTAGGCACATTGTGAAATCCCAGAACATCAAAGACTAAGAAAATGCCTTAAAAGCAGATCCACTTAAAAGAATAACAGGCTGAAAGAAAAGAACTGTAAACCAAAATTCTGTACAAAGAGAATGAATTTGTTTCAAGAACAAAGACACAATAAAGAATCTTTCTGAAAAAGAGGAGAGGGTTACAAGCGCACTAAGGGACGTTCTAAAGGATATACATACATATCAGGATGGAGGAAGAGTATACAAAATGAAAGTCTGAAATGCAAAAAGAAGAACAAAGAAATTGGTAAATAGGTGGGTGTGCATAAATAAACTAAAATAATATTGGATTGAAAATACAGATTAGAATAGGGGTGCCTAGGGGCGCCTGGGTGGCGCAGTCGGTTAAGCGTCCGACTTCAGCCAGGCCACGATCTCACGGTCCATGAGTTCGAGCCCCGTGTCGGGCTCTGGGCTGATGGCTCGGAGCCTGGAGCCTGTTTCCGATTCTGTGTCTCCCTCTCTCTCTGCCCCTCCCCCGTTCATGCTCTGTCTCTCTCTGTCCCAAAAATAAATAAACGTTGAAAAAAAAAATTTAGAATAGGGGTGCCTAGGAGGCTCAGTCAGTTAAGCATCTGACTCTTGATTTTGGCTCAGGTCATGATCTCACAGTTTGTGAGTTCGAGCCCCACATCGGGCTCTGTGCTGACAGCGCAGAACCCGCTTGGAATTCTCTCTCCCCCTCTGTCTTTCTGCCCCTCCCCTGGTTGCTCTTTCTCTCTCAAATAAAAATAAACTTTAACAAATACAGATGAGAATCCAATAGCACAATAATAGTATATAAATTAGAAGGATAAGGGATTAGAATTCAGGTGCTTAAGGTCATCGGTTATTCAGAAAAATAATAAAAACTTTACTTAGCTTGTAATCCTAATAACACACAAATGCATATTAAATTCCCTCATGTAGTCAGTAAAAGAATAGAAATGAGTTGGGTTGAGGTCAGAATGAGAAGTAAGTAATCAGTTCTATAAAACATAGGAAAGAGGAGACTAAAGAACATAGAAAAGCCAGGATAAATTAAGATGGTAGAAATAAATCCAAATATAGTAGTGATTACATCGAATGTAAAAAAAAAAAAAAAGATACAAATGGTCAATTTGGTCAAAGAAAAAGAATCCAGAAAAATTAAACATTTAAGTTTAAAAGTTGTATCAGACAAATTCTGACAATCCAGGGTCACCCCAATCCAATTTCAGGATCTGGAGTGGGTCAGCAATGGACCAAATTGTTTTCCATCCACCTTGGACTCCCAGGGTTAGCTCTTTAGGATTGCAGACCAGTGTCCCTTGTCAATGGCTTTGGGTTCCAACCTGCAGCCCCCTGGCCCCACAAGGCCGTCAGAAACTGGTAGTCTCGTGGCTGTCCAGATGAAAACTGCCCTGAAGTCCGGCCCCACCCCTTTCCATTGTAGTCTTACTCTCATCTTGGTTATCTTATTAGCTCTCTGATGCGTTTGAGAAGATTCCCCCCCTTCCCATATCTGTCTAGCGCTTTTCCTAATGACTTCATCAGGAAGGTTGTAGCATTGCTTGGTCCTCCACCACCAGAAGTGGAAGTCCTGACCCCTCACTTTGTCTCAGAATCTACACAATGTATTCAATGCATGTCTTGTCTCCCCACCTGGATTATAAGTCTTTTAAACATAGGGAGGGAGTTCTACTAATTTTATATATCTCTTGATATCTCATGAGGTGCACCCTAAACAGATGGTCAGTAAATTATTAAGTGAACTTGAATTTGCCTGTGACTCTATTTGGCAGTGTTCAAAGCAAGTTAGATAGGCAGATGTCTAACTCCAGTGCCTTCTGGCTAATACATAGACCGATCAGTGTGCCTTCACAAATAATGTTTTTTACATAAAATAGAGGGAGAAACAGGCTAAAACATGCCAGAGAATGAGATCAGTATTAACTCTTTCAGTTTAATCTTTATAAGACTCTTGAATTTGTCAAATTTAGAGTTTCTTAGGCTGAGTCAGTCTAGATATTTATAAACGAGAGAGGAGGCGGCATTTATAAATTGAGATAGAATGCTGATTAAATATAGAGAGAGTATTTCCAGTAGATTCCTTAGCTGAAGATTTTATATTACTGAACAGGATGGATAGGATTCCCCCCACCCCTTAGTTGGTCATTAGTGTCTGAGCTAGTGTTAACTTGCTGTGCATCATCAGTACTGGTAAAATTGCATTTAACTGGTTTTTGTTTAGTGAAGTTACTTATACTACTCCAGTAATACCTTATACGAAGATTGCTTTGCCCACGTAATTATAAATTATCGAGTTCAGAATATTTCTAAATTCACACTGTAATTTTCTTTTTGACCCAAAGGTCACCTAGAATTATGTGTCTTAATTCCCAGACGTATACGATTTTTCTAATTATCCTTTCCTCTTGATTTCCAGCTTAATATCATTTGGTCAGGGAATATATACTCTGTGTGATTTCAATCCTTAGAAATTTGTTAAATGTTCTTTATGTATATATTTTGTTTATATAGAGAGAAATAACTTGTGTTATACTCTGTACACATCCACTAGATCAAGGTTGCTAATTATATTGTTGTCCAGTTCTTACTAAGCTCTTAGTTTTGTCAGTGCCGAAAATGCCAAAATCTGTGATTCTGAATTTGTCTCTTCCTCCTTGTTGTATCTTCTGTTTTTGCCTTAGATATTTTAAGACTTTATTTAGGCTTGTTCAAGTTAGAACTATTATTTCTTCCTAGTGTTTGAGTTATTTATCATTATGAAATGCCTTTCTATTTCTGTATCACTTTTTGCCTTTGCATGAATAAAACAGTTACACCACCTTCTCTCTTGGCCAGGTTTGCTGGTGTATCTTTTCCCACCCTTTTACTTTCAATGTTTCTGTAACCCTGTGTTTCAAGTATGTGTCTTGTAAGTAGCATATAGTAAGATTTGTTTTTTTATGCAATCTGACAATCTTTGTCTTTTGAATATGTCATTACTCTACATGACTTTTAATGTAGTTTCTATGTGTGGCATTTAAATGGACTATGTCGTTAGTGCTTTCTGTTTGATGCTTTTGTATTCCTTTCTCTTTCCTTTCTTTCTTTTAGATTGGTGATTGTGGGCAAAGAGTAAACAAAATTCTGTTCCTTCTGCTTCACAACTAAACCTCAGTCAAATTTCTAGCTCTGTTCCCCTGTTAACCCAGTAAGGTGTATCTCGACAGTATTACTATGCAACATTTCTTATGACTTAAAAATTACCCCTTTTTGTAAATTGCATCTCCACTGAGAGAATAACAAATGTCTGGTGGAGATGATTTATGTGGGCTTCCCTGACTGTGGTGACTCCTGTATTAAGAATGTCCCTTTTAAGAACCCTGGAAGCTATGTCTTCAGACCTACATTAAGGGATATTAGATACTATGGGGCATGAGGCTTTTAAACCAAGGGTACTTTCCATGCCTGCCCCATGTGGGTCTTATCTCTTTGTCCTTAAGCTGTCACCTGACTGCTGTGTGGATTGCTGCAAGGACTGTGACACTTCTGTTGGCAAGCCATGTTTTTGTCCTGAGTAGACTCATGCCACATGTGCCTATGAGTCCTTTAGTCAGAATATTTAGTTAAACCTCAGAAGGCACCCTTTCCTCACCCTCTGGCCCCTGCCACTCAGTGTTGTGATTTTTCATTATTATTCTGGAAGATCTATATCATAATATTGTTTTGGTGGTTGAGTGATTATAATCCCATTCTTGAATGTAAAAAATCTAATACTATTTGGCACTTTTACCTCCTTCCTAGACAATGCAAGGTCCATAAAATATTTTAATTCCATTTGCCTTCCTCTCAACTTCTATGCTATTTTGGTCATGTATTATAAGTGTTACGTGTGTGTGTGCGTGTGCACACGTGTGCACGCGTGTGGCCAGCAAGATGACATCATCATCGTTGTTACTACATATAGTCAGTATGTGTTTAGATTTATCCATTTATCACTTCTTTTTTCCTTTCTGTACCATTAACCTTCATCTGGGACCATTTTTCTTATGCCTGAATTTTATCCTGTTATATTTGAAGTCTGTTGTTGACAGAGTCTCTGCTTTTGTTTACCTGAAAATACTGTACACTGTTTTCGTTTGGGAAGAATATTGTTGCTGGGTGCAAAATTCTATGTTGGCAATTTTGTCAGCACTTCAGAGATAACACTCCTTTGTCTTCTGGATCCCGTGGTTTCTTGTGAGAAGTCAGCTGTCAGTCTGTTTGTTGCTCCTTGAAGTAATGGATCTTTTCTCCTCTGGCTGCTCTTCTTTGGTAGTCAGAAGTTTTACTATGGCTTTCTGAGTGTAGTGTTGTTGTTTTGTTTTGTTTTTTATCCTCGCAATTCATAGGACTTCTTCAGTTTGTCTTAGTTGGGTTTTCATCAGTTTTGCAAAACTCTTGGCTACTGGCTCTTCAAATACTGCTTCTCCCCTTCTGTCTCCTCTCCTTCAGGATTTGAGTTACTCGGACCATCTCACCATAGCTACTATGCCTCTTAACCTCTCTCCTTTTGTTTCCATCTTTTCGTCTCTCCATGCTTCATTCTGGGGAATTTCTTCTCACCCACCTTCAGCTGTTCATAATCTTCCTGTCTACTGATCTACTGACTTCTCAGTTGCCATCATTGTATTTTTCAGTCCTGTGTTTTTAAATTGATTCAGTTCATTTTTTACATACATAGTTTCTGATTCTCTAAAAATTCTCAGTATTGTCTTTTGTCATCTCGAGCATGGTAAGCATAGTTATTGTATTCTCACTATTAACTCCATTATGTGGATCCCCGCAGGTCTGTTTGTTTTGTATACTGTTTTGCTGTTTCTAATTCTTGTTATCATGGTTCCTTATGTGTCTGGGTAATTTCTATTTTGCTCCCAACATAATATTGGCAAAATTGTTTATAGAAATAACTGGAGACCTAAGTTTATGTAATCTTTCTCCAGGAAAGATTTACCTTGGCTCCTTTTAGGCAACCAAGAGCTATGCTATTTCAACTTCCTGTGAGGGACTGCCTGCTTCTGACTCACCCTCATTGCTGGTGGCAGCCTTTTCGGATCCCAGCCCAAAGTGAGAGGGGTTTACCCATGACCTCCTCCTTTTCAGGCCCTGCTCTCTGATCTCTGTCCTGCCAGCCCCCTGAGGCTGCCAAAACCTCTACCCAGATCCCATCTGCTTCCTCTGGAGTTGGGAAATTCCCCCAGGAAAAAGGACTTCTCAGACCTGGAAACTTCCACGGTCCTGCTAGATTCTGGTCCCCATAATTCTCCACTGTCTTTAAGCAAAATTTTAAAAATATTTGAATTGCCGATTCTAGATGTCTGCAGCATGAGTATTGGTTTAAACTAGTCCGTCATTACTGATAATATCCTCTTTTTATAAATTAGATAATTAGGTGCAGAGAGACTATCATAGTTAGTTAAGAGCAGAGACAGTGAATGCCCAAGTGTCCTGATTCTGTGTGATGCTTATTCTCTTTTTTAAAATAAATACAGCTTGCTTGCATATTTATTTATTTTAGATGCATTTATTTAAATTTTAGCTAATATACAGTGTAATATTGGTTTCAAGAGTAGAATTCAGTGATTCATCACTTACATACAACACTCAGTGCTTATCATAACAAGTTCCCTCCTTAATACCCATCACCCATCTAGCCCCTCCCTCGCTCACCTCCCTCCATCAACCCTCAGTTTGTTCTTTATTGTTAAGAGTCTCTTGTGGTTTGTTTCTCTCTCTTTTCTTCCCCACCTCTTCCCATATGTTCATCTGTTTTGTTTCTTAAATTCCACATATGAGTGAAATCATATAGGATTTGTCTTTCTCTGGCTGACTTATTTCAGTTAGCATAATGCTATTCTAGTTACACCCACGTCATTGCAAATGGCAAGATTTCATTCTTTTTGATGGCTGAGTAATATTCCATTGTGTATATATACAATATTCATCAGTTGATGGCCATTTGGGCTCTCTCCATAGTTTGGCTATCGTTGATAATGCTGCTATAAACGTTAGGTGCATGTGCCCCTTTGAATCTGTATTTTTGTATCCTTTGGATGAGTACCTAATAGTGTAATTGCTGGATCATAGGATAGTTCCATTTTTAGTTTACTGAGGAGCCTCCATCCTGTTTTCCAGAGTGGCTTTACCAGTCTGCATTCCCACCAGCAGTGCAAGAGGGCTCCCCTTTCTCCGTATGTGATGCTTATCCTGTTACACCACTGCCAAAGTGTACAGATAGATTTAGTAGCATTTTGATATTTGCTGTGCTAGTGACACTCTCTTAGTTTATTCATCAAGCAATAAAAGCCCTGTAGCCCTCACATAAATAGGACCCCCACCTCCCTTCCCCATCCCATTAAGGTTGTTTTAAATTTACTTAAACTTTTAAAAAGTGAGCCACACTGGGGCAGCTGGATGGCTCAGTTGGTTAAGTGTCCGACTTCGGCTCAGGTCATGATCCCACGGTTCATGAGTTCCAAGCCCGTGTCAGGCTCTGTGCTGACAGCTCAGAGCCTGGAGCCGGCTTGAGATTCTGTGTCTCCATCTCTGTGCCCCAAACCCCAATCATGCTCTGTTTCTCCTACCCTTTCGCTCTCAAAAATAAATAAGCATTACAAAAAAAAAAAAAAAAGATTTTAAAAGGGAGCTGCAGTCTTTCCCTATAAATCTTCCATTACAGATTCAGTGAACGTTTTGTCACTCATCACTATTTGTAAGATTCTGCTTGTACTTTATAACAATATCGATCCTTTGCTTAATACCTAAGCCAAGGATTGGTGTTCCAGAATAGGGAAGAAGTATCAGTTGTCTGTTAATTGATAACAAACCACCCTCAAATCTAGTGCCTCGAACAACAGTTTATTGTGTCTCATGATCTGGGGGGTTCACTAGCCAGTGCTGCTGGGCTCACCAGGTGGCTATGGTCAGCTGAGGTTACATGGTCTAAAATGGCTCACTCACATGCTGGGTGACTGGGATACCTTGGCCTCTTTCTTCATCTAGTTTTTAGTCCTGGATTTCTTCACATGATGGAAGAAGTGTTCCAAAAGTTCAAAGGCTCTCAAGGATGAGTCTCCACAAATAACCCAGTATCACTTCTGCCATATTCTGTTGGGTAAGACACATCACAAGGGCAGCCCAGATCCCAGGAGTGGGGTGGAAAATTCGCCTCTCGTTGGGAGGTACAACAAAAAGCTGTTTGTTTTTTAAATCTGCCACAGATGTGATGAAAAGAGGCAGGTATGCTAGGCAGAATAATGGGCTCTGCATTTCAGCTCCAGGTCTCTGTGACCCCAACAGAGTGTCCTACAATTCAGTTCAATCCTGACACTAACTACGCAGAACAGCCAGATGAAGAGATACACAGAGCAACAAGGTCTGGAGGTTCTGGGCATCCGGAGAGCAAGAGCCTCTGCCCCTGTGGAGATAGGGTCCATCACCCTCCCCATGGGATGATATGTTCGCCAACCAGAAAGCTCCTTGGAGCCTCGGTGTCTGAGTTTTTTTAAATCGGGGTTTTATGACCTAAGCATGACTGGTGAAATCTTGAGTCTGTGATTGGACTCAACCTGCAGCCTTCCTCCCCTCCCTGGAGGTCAGGCTGCTGAAAGTCCCATCCCTCTAATCCTGTGGAGGGTTTTTGTGATGACTGCACTCCCCCCCCCCCCCCCCCCCCCCCCCCCCCCCCCCCCCGCCTTGTCCTGGAGCTGTCTGGGAACTGGGTCTGAGTTGTTTCATTAGCATAACAAAGATACTCCTACCACTGAGGAAATTTCCAAGGGTTTTAGAAGTTCTGTGGTAGAAACCTGGGACAAAGTACAGAGAGGCGGGGGTGGGGGGTTGAGATTTTATTAGAGCCCCCCAAGGTTCTCCATGCCTGACTCCCCAGAACATGTAAACATGTTATGTTGCATGACAAGGTGGAATGAAGGTTGCAGATGGAGTAAAGACTGCTGATTTTCGACCTCAAAATAAAGACATTCTCCTGCATTATCCAAGTAGGCGCTATGTAAATTTAAGAGTCCTTCAAAGGGAAAGAAGGATGCAGAAGAGTCAGAACCAGGGAGATGGTATATCATTCAAAAGACCCAATAGGCTGTTCATTACTGGCTTTCAAGATGGAAGGAGGCCATAAGCCAAGAAATGTGGGCAGCCTCTAGAAGCTGGAAAAGATAAGAAAGTGGGTTCTAAGAGTCTCTAGAAAATAAGAGCCCTGCTGACACCAGGATTTTTAGCCCAGCGAGAACCATCTTAGACTGCTGACCTCCAGAACTGTATGAGAATAAATTTGTGTTGTTTTAAGCCACTAAATTTGTGGTGCTGTCGAAAAGCAACCTCCGTGTTTCGGAGCCGAAGTATAACTCGAAGACAGAGTTTGGGATAAAGGGGAATGACAGCTTTATTGTGCAGCAGGCCAGGGCCTTGAAAAACTGCAAGCCCTCCCGGAGGAAGGGGCTGGGGCGTTTTATAGGGAAACACAGGATCTAGCCTGTTCTGGCAGCAGTTTTGTGGGTGATACCAGCCCCCTTCCTCGTGTCTTTAGGCTGGTACCAGGTTCCTGGAGCAAAAGGCTAAGAAGGGAGGAGGGAGGTTTGCGCAAGAGACGAAGAAGGTTCCTTTAAGATCCAACCTCACTGGAGCGTTAGTGCAGCCGTTTTGATTTTTGTTCAACTTTGTGCTTTTAAGCAGTCTCCGTGGTAATCTGCAGCAGCAGCAATAGAAAACCAATACAGTAGGGCCTAGACGAAGGAAGAAAGTGGCATTCTTTTTTCATCATGGAAAGTAGCATGATAAGTCTATACTTGGAGCTTCCTGTGTAGATGTTGAAAACTCACTCCGTTCAGAATGCAAGTAACTTCTCATTCTTCAAATCTCTCCTACTTCTTAAATTATTTACTACTACTTTTTACCTCCAGCCCACAGTGGAGCTCAAAATTGCCTAATTATCTACAGAAGACTCTATCTCTTAATTAAAGTGCATCTGTGTGTCTGCTAGGTAATAGATCAGAGAAGGGAACGTAACTCTTTACTCTGCAAGTAGGATACATTTGACCTCCTTGATTTATCCAGTGATAATTTGTTACCTTCAGCAGAACAGGATCTATGCCAGCACAGTTTTATACTTAAAAGGAGTTATGATCTGATGCATGGTACAAAACTTAATTGGCCCAAAGGGAGGGGTTTCTTGCTAGGCTCTTTCTTAGAGTCCCTGACACCTACAGGAGGTTTTGCAACTTCTCTCCTTATAAATTTTAATCTCGTTTTCAAAAGCACAAACTACTGTGATGATGTCAGTGGTGGTGATGATGGTGGCTGACACTATGGAGCACTTGCCATGTGCCAGGGCTGTGCTTACGTTGCACATTCTTCATGGCAGTTCATCTTTAGCACGGCTCCTGCCTCTTTCTATTAAATTACTCTTTCTGGTACTTTTTAACCTTCTTTCTGTCAAGACACATAAACTCAATGTTTACATGTCTCAACTGTTTACCCCTTAGTTTTATCCCCTTTCTATAATTCCTGATGATTCCTAGAATATAATAAAGCAAAATTTTAGCTAAATGTACAAGAACTTCCAGTCTTGAAGGAGAAGGAAGAATAACTATTCCCAAGTTTATGTCTGAGAAATTGGAGGCACTGAGCTTAATTTGACACAATTAACACTAATTACACATTAGCATCCTTAGTTTGGGATTTTTCTCCAGTGAAACTTACCATTTGCTGATTTATTTCTTTAGGAGCCCTATTATGTACGTTGCATCAAACCCAATGACAAGAAATCCCCACAGATATTTGACGATGAGCGCTGTCGCCACCAAGTAGAGTATCTTGGACTACTGGAAAATGTGAGGGTGCGGCGGGCGGGGTTTGCCTTCCGCCAGACCTACGAGAAGTTTCTTCACAGGTGAGAATGGACTAAACAAAGAACCTGGCAGACCCTGAGAACTCCGGAGTGCTCCCCGTGTGTGACACTTCGTCAGCACGTGTCAGATAGTCTAAATATCTGTTGAAAGAGGAAGAGTTGAGGGAAGTGCAAATATGAAAGACTTTCTCAGAGTCAGCAGGAGACTCTCCCTGAGTCTGCGGTTTATGGGCCGTGAGAAAAGATTCATTCTTTGGGGAGAAGATGTGGGCCATATAGCATGGGAGGAAGATCATGGACTCAGAGGCACATCTGGGTTGGAATCCGGGGTATGCCACCCATTTGCTGTATGAGCTTAGGCCAGAAATTTAATGTCCGACTCTGTTTCTGCATCTATAAAATGAGTATAATAATACTACCACATTAAATTAGCCTAAGTAAAAAAGCTAGGTGCCTGGCACATAATGGATGCTCAATTAATGCTGCTTTGTCATTACCAGTATTAGTAATTATCATAACAACAAAATATTAAGCAATTAATCATGAAGACCTTGAAATTAGTCTACCTGGTTTGAATCCTGGCCTTGCTATTTCTTAGCTTTTTGACCTTGGGCAAATCACCTAATCTTTCAATGCCTCTGTTTCCTCATGTATAAAATGGAGGAAATAATAGTAACTACTTTTTAGGGTTTCTGGAGCATTAAATAAGATTATATCCATATCCATATCCATATCTATATATCTATATCTATAAAGCACTTAGAATAGAACCTGGCATGGGGCGCCTGGGTGGCTCAGTCAGTTGAGCGTCCGACTTCAGCTCAGGTCATGATCTCACGGCTCGTGAGTTCGAGCCCCGTGTCAGGCTCTGTACTGACAGCCCAGAGCCTGGAGCCTGCTTCGGATTCTGTGTCTCCCTCTCTCTCTCTGCCCCTAACCCACTCGCATTCTTTCTCTGTCTCTCTCAAAAATAAATAAACACTAAAAAAAAATTTTAAATAGAACCTGACATATAGCAGTCATTCACTATATGTAAGATATCATCACTGCTGTTATTTATTGTTAGTCATGATGATGATAGTGGACAACTGGGACTCATCAAGTCCCTTTAAATTCCATCTGTTTATTTATCTAAAAACATTCATTGAACATTTTCTACAGACTACAGATTCCACAAAATGTGAATAAATAGATAAAATATTGGTTGGTCAGAAGAGTCTCTAAGGAGATGATGCGGACAGGAACCAGCCATACAAAGGTCAGAGAGAGGAGCAGGTAGGGCAGAGGGAACAGTGAGAGAAAGGCTCTACTGTAGTGGTAAGTGTGGTATGTTAGGTAGCAAATGTAGCCGTGTGGTTGGAGGCTGCTCACGGACAGGGCGGTGGTGTAAGATGAAATCAGAGAGGTGGACAGGGGCCAGATCATGTCAAATTCTGTAATCCAGACTAAACAGTTGCGATTTTGGCTAAATGTGGTGGGAACCCGTTGGTGGATTTGAAGCCAGGAGCAACACAATCTTACGGTTATCTGAGGAGATACTGTGGCTGCCATGTGGATAGGAAGCGAGGTGACATTTAGGGATGTCACTGTAGGAGCCCAGGGAAGGGGGCTTGATAGCACCTTGAGCAAGAGATTCTTACAGATCCAAGGGTATGGACAGATTTGAGGTATGTCTTAGGGGAAAGTTGGCAAGGCTTGCTCACGGATTGGCTGGATAAGAGAGGAATAGAGAGGAACAGAGGGTGACAATTAGGTTTTGGCATGAGCATCTGGGTAAGCATAGTGCCATATGCCGACAAAAGACAGGGTAAGAGAGAAGCTTGAGGAGGTCGTGGAACAGGGGCAAAGACAGAATTGAGATTTGTCTGTTGACCATTAGGTTTGAAATGGCTACGAAAAATCTAGGCAGAAACATTAAGTAAGTTACTAAACACACATATCTGGAGCTCTGGGAGGAAGCGCAGGCTGGAGATGAGATGCTGGAGTAGTTAATGTAGACGTCCTATATAAAGTCTTAGAGCTGGATACATGAGAAGGAGCCCATTCAGATCCTGTGCGATCTGACAGGAAGGAACCACCGAAGAGAAGAGAAGGAGCAACCAGTGAGACAGATGAGATGCCAGGGGAGGGTTATGTCACAGAAGCCGAAAGAAGATGGTATTTCAAAAAGAAAAAGCAGAGTCGCCAGATCAAATGTTGCTGCGCAATCAAGTAAGATAAAGGCAGAAGCTTAAGCATTAGATTTGGCAACATAGGGGTCAAGGGAGAATAGGTTGTGCAGAACCCGATCTGAACAGGTTGGGAAGGCGGAGTGAGAGGCCAGATGCCCGTAGACAACTCAAGTATCCATGCCGTGAATGAGGGCAGGAAGAATGGAAGGAAGCAGGAGCAGGAGTGGGATGTGAGGTCAGGAGACACTAGGGAATGTATGCAGGTGGGGCTGATGCGGAACACAGGGAGAACCTGGTGGTGCAGGAGAAAGGGAGGTCATTGTCATCACCGTGATATCCCTGAGAAGGCAAGGCTCAGAATCCCAAGCACAGGTGGAAGGTTTGCCAGCTCTAGGTCAGAGCGGGGACACTTCCCCCATAGCAACAGGACAAAAGAGAATATGAATACGGATGCAGAAAGGCCCAAAAGCTGGCTGATGAACATGTTCCTATCTGACTGCTTCTGTGTCCTTAATCAAGTATGAGGCGAGACCAGGAGTGGAGAGTGAGGACAAGGAGGGGTGGTGTGGGAGGTTTGAGGGGAAGTAGGAAATCTCATTTTGGAGAGTGGGAAAGCACAGGTTCATACGGAAGGATTGCCACCAGGAAGATCTGAGCGTCCGTGTGAGATCTGAGGTTATAAATGGACAGTGAGGCGACCATCGTTACTGTTTTTCTCCACCAATGTTCAGCTGCTTTTGCACAGAAGTGAAAGAGATTGCGCTAAATGGAGACCCCCTAGAATGAGTAAAGCACAGTAGCCTGGAAAATTCGAATTTGATTTGACATCGATCAAAAGGTCATGCTCAAAACTGACCATCTTCCTTATTAAAATCATACTGTTCTTTAGACTTGGTGTTTCATTTGCTTATTGAGGCTGTAAAGTTGGAATGTTTTCATGAATAGAGATGTGTTCATTCTGAGTCTTAATTTCAAACAGTGTAGAATTATGTTAGAGAGATTGCTTGTCTGCTGTTATTATTCTTAGAATTGTAGCAACTGCTCAGTCAGAATTTGTTATTTTGTTACCACCCATAAAAAAAATCAGAAATTAAAATGAGCAGGGTGGGGGCTGGGTAACTATAGGATGGGGCTGAACCGAAAATGTGTGATCATGAAACACATGATCCAACTCCATGAGCCGTGGAGAGTAGCTGAGGTAAGAGAACAGTAAGCAAGCAAGCTTGACTTGGAGGAGACAAGGAATTTTGTAAGTGCATACATATCTTCTACATTCAACTCAGGAGGGTTTGGTGTGTTTGTTTCTTGGCATGAGACACATGCCATAAGGATGGGAATATGTTTTCTAAAACATACGTAAAAATACAATAGGAAAGATCAGAAAGAACCTGTGAATTTCAAATAATGGCGGTCTTAGCAGTGTAAGCTTAAATCCACTTCTACCCCAAGAACATCTGATGTTCCCAAATAATGTAAATTGTGTGTCTTTAAAACCAAGAAAATGCACAACCACGCTATGGAATCAAGAAGGCGGGGGGGGGGGGTTCTCAGTGAACTTGGAAATAGGACTCCCTCCTAAATCTGATGTGAAAACAGATGTGAAGACCCAGGTATAACCAAGGTTGCAGTTTTAAGGAAAGACTGCCTTTGCCGTTCAGGAAGCCATCCCGGCTGCTGTGCTGGAGTTTGCCACAGTGGCCAGGACAAGGGAGACATCGTAGGCACAACGGCCAACACCCAGGAAGCAACAGTAGCCACTTGACTAGAGGCCAACCAAGGCCAAGATGTACACAGAAGGACTCTATGGAAGTAGACGAGATCACAGCCAAATGTCTGAGAGAGACCAGACAATGAAAAAGAGACAGTAATCTCAACAGATGCAGAACCTCACCCCTGAGGAATCAGACCAAGGAGTAAATGGCATTGGAACAAGCCTGTTTAATATTTTCAGAGAGATGAAGGAGAGAAATTATGGTCCTATAATAGGAATATGAAGTTAGAAACAAGAACAGGTAAATATTGAAAAGAATCATTAGAGGGGCACCTGGGTGGCTCAGTTGGTTAAGCGTCTGACTCTTGGTTTCAGCTCAGGTCATGATCTTGCGGTTTGTGAGTTCGAGCCCCACATCGGGCTCTGAGCTGATAGTGTGGAGTCTGCTTAGGATTCTCTCTCTCCCTCTCTCTCTCTGCCCCTCCCCTGCTTGCTCTCTCTGTCTCAAAATAAATAAATTTTTTTAAAAAGAATCATTAGAGATTAAACACATTCAGAATAAACACAACTGAAGAGAGAATTACCCATCAGTAGGAGAATGAGTCAGCAACTTGTCGGATAATTGTACAGTGGCTACTAACCAGCGTTAGAGGGAATGAATAACACATTATGTTGAGAAAAAAGATAAGTCACAAAAGAATACATACTTTATGCTGCCACTTATATGAAGTTCAAGAACAGACAGGAACCAGGACAGGTGTGAGTTCTGGAGTGGGGAAATTGATGGAGAAGGAGAGCCAGGAGCTCTCTGAGATTGTGGAGATATTCTGCATCTTAACGGATGTCAGTTTTAAGGGTGTATACATTGTTCAAAACTTGGTGAGTTGTATACCTAAATGTGTGCATTTTACTGCATGTAAATTTTGCCACAATTAAAAAAAAATTAAACTTCTTTTAAAAAGCAAATTAGTGAGCTGGAAGATCAAGTTTGAAGACTTCTTCCAGATCTCACGACAGAGAAAATGAGATGGGAGATGCTAAAGAAAGCTCAGACAGTACATAAGCTTCATCCAAGAGTGCCAACACCTGTTCAGCAGGAGCGAGAGGAGCGGAGAGAAGAGGGGGGATGCACTGTATGAACAAACGGTGGCCAGGAATTTTCCTGACCCAAAAAAAAGACAAATCTTCAAACTGAAAGAATGCCTTCAGTGTAAAGCATGTGAATTTAAAAAAAAAAAAAATGAAACCTAAGTACATTATGTTCACTTTTAGAATGGTAAGAGATAAAGAGAGATACTTAGAGCTCCTAAAAAAAAAAAAAAAAGAGAGACAAAAAATACTACCAGGGAATGAGAATCATACGGATATCAGACTTCTCATTAGCAACATTTGATGCAAATAGACAAAGCGGCAATATCTTGACAGTGAGGGGAAGTGAACTTTATACTTAGAATTTTATTCCATGCCAAATTATCATTTAAGAGTCTGGGTACAATAAAAATATTTTCTGACATATATAGGTTCAAAGAGTTTAGTATTCATAGATCCTCTCTAAAAAGTCTTCTAGAGCAAAAGGAAAAATAAATGCAGAAGAGAAAAATGGAATGCAAAAAGTAATATTGAACAAATCAGTAAAACTTTTGTTGCCTCTAAACACCTATCAACTGTAAGCGTGGTGGGGGGGGGGGGGAGGAGTCTTTGGTAATAATCTGGAACAAAAATTAAAATTGGGATGAGAAATATAAAGAAGTAAAGACTTTTGTGCTGTTTATGGGAAGGATATAGATGATAATTAACTAGACAGGAAAAAATAAGCATATATTTTCATATAAATATATAACTTTTAGATATTAAAAATATTAAGATAATGATAATAGTGGCTAACATTGTGAAGTGCTCACTGTATATACTAGGCACTGTTTTTCTTTTTTTTTTTTCAAAAGTTTATTTGAGAGAGAGAGAGTGCAGGAGTACCTACATGCATGTGAGTGGGGGAGGGGCAGAGAGAGAACTAGGCACTGTTTTGAGAGCTCTGCATGTAGTTAAGTCACTGGTGGCAACCAGATAAGGAGAAGATGGTACCCCCCATTTTATGCAGATGAGGAAACTGAGGCACAGGAAGGTTAAGAAATTGCCCCAGGTCACAGAGCCAGGACGTGGTGGAGCCATATTTGAACTTGAGCAGTTGACGTCTGAGCCCACCATCTTTAACAGTGCATTGCCTCACAGTTGAATGGATGGCTCTCAAATCAAAGGAGAAAATAAAATGAAATGAAGAAAACTCAAGTCTATCCAAGAGAAAATGGTAAAAAGCAAACAGAAAGCACAACTAATAGAAAATATGAAAGAATTTGGGAAACCTGAAACATACTAATAATCATAATAAATGTATTAAACTTGACTTTTAAAAGACAGAATTGTGGAAAGACAAGTCTACGTAATTGATGATTATGTGAGTTGAGATTAGGTCCTCTCTAGAATCATCTAGAAAGGGTGTCATATGAGACAGTGGGGTATGCATCTGGGAAAAATAGCCCCTTTCTACTCTGCAGACTGTTTATCATCCACTTTACATAAAATGAATTTGTTCAAGTTGAGAAATTGCCATTTTATTTTATTGTCATACTGACTGAACGAATTAACAGTATGACATGGGGTGGGATAGATGGTGTGTAGGAAGGACATTGGACTAATGTTTCCAATGATGTTAGGAGAAAAAAATAATATTTCCACTCTGAAATTTTACAGATTTTTTGAAGCTGGGATTGAACCTAAATTTTTACTTGTCACTTTTCCTTTTTATTTCTTTTATTGAAAAAAGAGAAGGAGTTTAAATGTTCTGATAACCTGCTAAAGCCTTTCAGGGAGATAATACTAGTTGTCAGGAAGCACAGGAGTTCAGCTTTTTAATCCACAAGTTCAGGATGCTGGTTTCCTGGAGAACTGGGGTCCATGCCATTTTATCAACTGGGAAGAAAGGAAGAACACCTTAGCTGAGCGCTATGGCAGAGCAGTTGCTTCCAGTTTCTACAGTGTGCCTAAAACTTCAAACACACCATCACTACCTGTATTATAGCCCAGATGTTGACTCTTATTCCAGTTTTATAATAAATTTGGGATGCTTCTGATTTTGTTTCCTTTCTTCATATGGTGTATTACCTCTGTCTTCATAGTTGAATGCTTGTATTTGGTTTCTGTTTCTCTCCCTATGGGGCAGGTGAATAGGCTTTTAAGTGTATAGAGAGGAATAATGGGGATTGATGGTTGATGAAAGAAGAAAAGACTCAAGGATTAGAAGGAGCCAGCCTTTCAAGGAGTGGATTAACAAGCATTGGAGGCAATGGGAACAGCATATGCAAAGGTTTTGAAGCCGGAAAGAGGCAACCACATTATAGGTCCCTAGAGAAGTCCAGGGTGATTGGAGTATTGTGCTAAAAGAGGAGAGCAGTAAAAGATAAAAATGATGTACGGCTTTTTAAAAAACCACTGAGGCAGCTGAGCATACAGAATGGATTGGGGAAGAAATGGAAAACAATTCAGGAGTCTATAGCAGTAAATTTGATGGTGGCTTGAATTAGGATTGTGGCCGTAAAGATGAGAATAGTTGAATATTAAATATATTTTGGAGGTAGACCCAAAAGAATTTGATGATGAATTAGAAGGACGGATAGAGAAGAGAAGGGATCAAATTACAATTCACAGGATTTTGGCTTTAGTAACTGAGGGCATTGAAGTGGGAAAGAGTGAAAGAAATATAAAATGCCCTCAAGATTTATGTAGGCGTTGGATGTATGCATCTGAAGCTCAGAATTGAGAGCTTGGCATGGATAATAAATTCATGAATTGAAAACTAAAGTGGATAGAGGAGCATCTGGGTGGCTCAGTCAGTTAAGCATCTGACTCGTGATTTCAGCTCAGGTCATAATTTCATGGTTTGTGAGTTTGAGCCCTGAGTAGAGCCCTGTGCTGGCAGTGCAGGGCCTGCTTGGGATTCTCTCTCACTTTGCCCTTCTCCTGCTTGCTTTCTCTCTCTCTCTCTGTCTCTCTCTGTCTCTCTCTCTCTCTCTCTCTCTCTCTCTCTCTCTCTCTCTCTCTCTCACACACACACACACAAAGTGGATGGAATAGATGAGGTCATGTGGAGAGGTTTATGTAGAACAGGACCTATTACGAGCCCTGGGCTGCACCAACATTTTGGGGTCCAGTAATGGAGGAGAAGTAGCCAGAAAATGAGACTGAGAAGAAATATCCAGAGAGACAGAAGGAAACCAGGGAGAGCATGGTGTCATGGAATCTAAGAAAAGAGAGATAAATCAAGAAGAAAGGATTAGAAGCCACTTAGATGTCTGTGTTCTCTCAAAAAATGTGTAAAACCCTGGGAAGGCCATTTAAAGACTCCCAAGAAGCACAAGAGTAGACTTGCACAAATGGAAAGATATCCCTTGTTCTTAGATGAGACAGTTCCACATCATAGATAAATTTAATGAATTTAATGTGGGAACCCAGTAAAAATGCCAGCAAGGATTTCTTTGTTTGTTTGTGATTATTTTCCTCTGGAAACTATGCAAATTGATTCTAAAGGTCATATCGAAAAATAAACATGCAGGAGTAGCTAGAAAGAACCTTTAAAAAGAAAAGGATGAGGAGAGACCATCAGATATTAAAAAATACTTTAAGACATCTGTGATTAAAACCACATGGGACTGGGGCGCCTGGGTTTCAGTCGGTTGAGCTTCCAACTCTGTTTTGGCTCAGATCATGATTTTGTAGTTCATGAGTTTGGGCATCGCCTCAGGCTCTGTGCTGGTGGGTGGTGCAGAGCCTGCTTGGGTTTCTCTCTTCCTCCCTCTCTCTGCCCCTCCCCCACTCACACTGTCTCTCTCAAAAAACAAAACAAAACAAAACAAAACGGGACTGATGCACAGACGAACAAGGCAGTGAAACAGACCAGAATGTCTGTGATAATAATAATAACTAGAAATAAACTGAAGTACATACAACAATTTAGTATATGATTAAAATGGCATATTAAATCACAGGGAGAAAGATGGGACTTTTTAGTAAATAGTGTTGGAACAGTTGGGTGACCACTTGACAAAAGATTAAAGTTGGATCCATTTCTCACACCGTATACCAAAATAAACCCCAAATGGCTGAAAGATTTAAATGTAGACAATGAAAGCATCCAACTACTAGAAGAACTCATAAGTGAATTATTCTGTCGCCTGAGTAGGAAGAGAGCCTTTCTTGCTATGGATTAAAATTCAGACATAATATATGAAAAAAAAATTACTAAATTTGGCTACATGTAGTAAACAACTTGGCACTGGGGGAAAACAGTGCTGTGGTAGGCAGCCTTCTGAGATGGCCCCAGCCTTCAGAGATCCCCACCTCTCTGTACTCACGCCCTTGGTAATCCCCTCCCGGTGGCAGAAGTAATAGAATGTCACTTTTTTCAAAGTTTATTTTGAGAGAGAGACAGAGAGAGAGCAAAGGAGGGGCAGGGAGAGAGAGAATCCCAAGCAGGCTCCGTGATGACAGCGCAGGTCTGGCTCTCACAAAGCGTGAGATCATGACATGAGCCACAATCAAGAGCTGGACGCTTAACCGACTGAGCCACCCACATGCCCCTAGAATGTCGCTTTTGAAAGCAGGCTGTGACTAAGCAGGCTGTGACTCTTGCTCAGTTTCATTCCTGAGAAGCTGGTGTGTAGTGAGCCACCTTACGAGGGGCCAACATGGCTGCCTGCACCTAGAAACACAATTTGCTTTTGTGTATTGATCTTATATGCTTGGTTTTCTTTTAGTGATAATAGTGTTTATCTGCAAATCTGCTTGATTTCCTCTGAAGCAAGTCATAATGTTCATTTTGTTCCTTCCCCAATCATATACCAGTTTGTTTATGGTTCTCACTAATGCCATGATTGGGGTATCCCTTGTCTTATTTCTGTTTGTGAGAGAATTAGCAAAGGTAACCCATTTATGAATGATACTTGCTGTAAGTTCTTGGTAGGTGAGCCTGTATTAAATTAAGAAAATACTCTTCTGGTTTAGTAAGAGTTGTTATCATGAGGGAGTATTGTATCTATTCAAGTCTTTTTCTACATCTCTTACCCGATTAATGAATAGAATTCATTACTAAGTTGTTTTTCTATGAAATGTCTTGAATTTATTGAATATTTTTGAATAGTTTTTCTGTATCTGTTGAGACCATAAGGTTTTCTCCATTAACATACGCCCTGTTCACACAGATACAAGATGATCTCTGAATTCACCTGGCCCAACCATGACCTCCCTTCAGACAAAGAGGCTGTCAAGAAGCTGGTTGAACATTGTGGTTTTCAGGATGATGTGGCTTATGGGAAAACCAAAATTTTCATTCGAACACCCCGAACACTGTTTACCTTGGAAGAACTCCGTGCCCAGATGCTTGTGAGGATTGTCCTCTTTCTACAAAAGGTAGTTTTATGTTTTATATATAAGGATCAGCTCTTGCTTTTATGTTCTCAGAAATTTATTGAATGTTTTCTTTGATTCAAGAAATGTTCATGATGGTATATTCTTTGTATCGGTGCATATCTTACAATGTTTTCTGTTGTCTTCACACATGGGAAATTTATTTGGCTGCCTGAGCTCAAAATTATTCTATCCTCAAAACTCAAGGCATTTTATCTTCTGATATTTAAAGTTGGAGGGATGTCTGAAGCAGCCAGCTTTCTGTCTCTTGTTATTTTCTGAGTTTTCTCCCTCAGCTTAACTGGGTAAAGGGCTTTTTTTTTTTTTTTTACCTTGTAATTCAGAAGTTTTGTCAATGTGTTTGACACCCCCTCCTCACCCGTCATTACCCACCACCAGCACTTGACTCAAGAGTGGGGTAGTGACGTAAAGCTCAGTGGATTGTAGTATCTGTCATAATTCTGCGCAGGGCCCCCTTCTCACTTCATTCACTCACTCATGTTTTTCTTCTTGTATGCCATACCTATTTCCATACCTTCCATATGGGCCATTTTAAGATAAAAAGTTATAGATGGGTATTTTTAAAACTCTTGTAAAGCTGCTGGGCCATAGGGTGTACATAGACCTGATTGGTATAAGTCGTGCCCGTTTTCTCCCCGGGAGGACTCCCAGTTTGCATGGCCACCAGCTCCCTGTGGGAGTTACCGAGTGCCCACATCCTGACTCGAACCTTCTAGTCACCTCAATTTTGCAAGACTGATAGGTATAATATCTCATTGTTCTTTTACTTTGTATTTCTCTGGTTACCATTGAACCTGAGCATCTCATTAAATGCTTGCTTGCTTGCTTGCTTTTGGGGTCTGCCTATAAACTGCTGGTTTGTATCCTTTGTCTGTTTTTCTCCTGGAGCTGGCATAATTTTCTTGTTGATTAGTGGGAATTCCTTGAATATTTTGGACATTAATCACTTTTTCACGTTAGACATTTTAAATACGTTCTATTCTGTAGGTGTTCTCATGAACTGTATCTGTCGTATGCTTTGTTGAAGAGAATCCTTAATTTTGATGTAATCAAGTCTTTGCCTTATGTTTTGTTGAAGAAGGCTCTCCTTGTCTCCAAGTCACAAAGACACTAGCCTCTGTTTTCTCCACTGAACTGTATACTTGGATCTTCCACATTTAGATCTTGAATTCATTTAGAACCTGTCTACATACTTGGTTTTACGTAGGTATCCAGTTTCATTTTCTTCACTATAGTGAACCGTTTTCTCAGTACCGTCTACTAAACACTGTGACCTTTTCCCATTGATTTGTGGGGCAACACTTAACAACTGTCATTGTATATATTCCATCTCTGAATGTTGTATTTATACAGTGCCCATTTTTACATTGATGCCACATGGGTTTTATTGCAGTATGTCTTAGTGGATAGTAGAATAAGTTGTCTTCTCTACTCTTCTTTATGAAGGTGGATTAACCTATACATAGACCTTGATTTTGCAATATAAACGTTAATATGTGTTTATCGGATTCATTAAATTAAACAATAATTTTTATTAGGATTTCACTGAATTTATAGATTAATTTGAAAGAATTAACATTTTGATAGTATTAAATCATCTTAAGAGTACAAAATGGGCTTCTTTAAATCATTTCTTTGACCTTTAGATTTAGGGAGAGGCCTTATGAATTCATGGTTAATTCCTAGATTGTTTTTGTTACTGCTGTGAATTTTTTACATGCCAGTGTTGGTACAGAGAAATAATATGGGCTTATGTTGGTTTATCTGTATCCAGAATGAAACCTTTGTTGATCCTGTTAGTTTTTCTGGGGAATTGATTATATCATGTGCAAATAATGAAGGTTTTCTCTTCCTTCCCAATTGCCAACAGGTTTCTAAGTTTAGGTCTCTATCATGTATTTTGCCTAGAACTCAGAAAATCTTTTGGAGTAGCACACTGAATTCTATTTCATCCTGAAACAGTTTTTCTATTAACTGTTGTTTTGTTTTGTTTCTTGTATTGCCTTTACTCAGATCTGTGTTATGCAGTTGGTGTCTGTTTTCTGTCTGCCATGGTAAATTATTTGCCTGCATCTTGTTCCTCTGTATATTTAAATCCTTTATGTTGATCTTCAGTGATCTTCAGTACTTACCAGTGATGTTTTTTGTTGTCGTTCTTTTTGCAGATCTGATACTTTGTTTTTCTCCTTTATACCTATTCAAGAGATTGACTCGGGCTCAGGGTTTGGCCCTGAAGGACAGTGACCGTCTCTCTCCATTTGTTTGGGACAGTCCTGGTCCGTGCCTGTTGTCTCTCATAACTGTTAGTTTCGCTTCTCTAAAGTGTCACGGTATAGAACATACATTATTTAGTTGCCCTACCCTGAACTCTCTGTCCACCTGATGACTGATAGAATCCTGTTCTTAAGTCTCCACTGGCAGGTTGTTCACCTCCTCAGTTGACAGTGTCCCACAGACTTTAGTCTGAGGCAGTTCTGCTAATCAAAGATGGCGCCCCCAGCCCCACGGCCAGCTCTTGTACAGTACGTTTTCTCACCTACTATGACTCTTTCTTTGTGCTCTCTACAGTACCTCTGCTTTGTTTCTGATGAGAAACTACAATTTCTACTTAGAAAGGGGAGATTCTAAAAGAGAAAGGATGGCTACTTCAGAAGCCATCACCCGTGCCATGGAGGAAAAGCTGTCCAGTCTTCTCTGTGATATAGATCTTGCATTTCTTAAACATAAAGCAGTGAAGCAGGAAATAAGGATCTTCCTCTGAATTCTCAGGCAGGCCGTTCTAGGGTAGGATATAGGTGATCTACTGATTATGTTCTTTAAACCAACCCCACAAGCCATAAAATTATTGGAAATTTCTCTCAGCTTCTGGGAATAGGTCATTAACCACCTAACTTTTTACATGATATGTGTTTTTATTTTTTCTGTAACCTTATAGAAATGGAACAGGAAGTGAAGAGAGGCAGCATTAGGAAATGCTATTTTAAACCAGAATCATCTAACAATTGACTTTTATTTCCTTTTTAAATAAAAAATAGCTTTATATATTTTTCTGATTATATGATTAAAGTGTACTTATTGTACACTTTGAAAAACAAATTCAAAGCATATAGAAAAACATAAGAGAAATCATGGAAAATAACCTAAAATCCCACCATCCAGAGGTAACAAACCATTAACATTGTGGTGCCCATCCTTGCTAATATCTTTCTGTGCATATATTCAAGCATATATGCTATAAAATAAATGAGGTCGTGGTTCACATGGTGACTTTTTAATAATATTTTGTTACTCTCTTTCCCCACATTTACCATCTCTGCCTGCCCACTTCTCACCACCTGTGTCACAGGGTCCCCAAGACCATTTCCAGCTTTCGTGATTCACTAAAAGGACTAACAGGATATAGTTGTGCTCATGAGGAAAAGTTATTACAGCAAAAGGATACAAAGCAAAATCAGCAAAGGGAAAAGGCAAATGGGGCAAAATCCCGAGAAAATTAGGACCAAGCTTCCAAGAGTTCTTTCCCTATGGAGTTGCACAGGACATGCTTAATTCCTCCAGAGATGGATTGTGACAGCATGTGCAAAGTGTTGTCTACCAGAGAAGCTCAATGGAGACGTGGTGCTCAAAATTTTTACTGGGGATTCATTATGTAGGCACCCTCTGCCTAACATGTACCCAAGTCCCAGATACCCAGAAGAAAATCAGGCATTTAGCATAAACCTCATTCTTTGCACAAGCAGTGTAACCGCATCGAGCCACTCTTACCATTTAGGGAAAGTTTTATATCAGCATGTAAAATTGTTTTCCAGTCAAGTTCCCAGACATGATACTAGCCAAGGGCCAACTTTGGAAGCAGACCTTTCTAGGGGTGGCTGGGTGGCTCAGTCGGTTGGGCGTCCAACTTCAGCTCAGGTCATGGTCTCACGGTTTGTGGGTTTGGGCCCTGCGTGGGGCTCTGTGCTGACAGCTCAGAGCCTGGAGCCTGCTTTGGATTCTGTGTCTCCTTCTCTCTCTGCCCCTCCCCCACTTTTGCTCTATCTCTCAAAAAATAAATGGGGAAAAAAAGTTAAAAAAAAAAAAAAAAGGAAGCAGGCCTTTCTAAGGGTACAGTCTCAGGCCTGCTGTGTTAACTCTTTTCTGGACACCCCCAAATCTTCCATACCTTTAATAGACTTCCTTATACATATAGGAATACTTCATCCTATGCACCAATACTTCAGTGCTAATGCCTTCATTTTTTTTAAATAATTTATTTATTTTTTAATTTACATCCAAGTTAGCATATGGTGCAACAATGATTTCAGGAGTAGATTCCTTAATGCCCCTTACCCACTTAGCCCATCCCCCCCTCCCACAACCCCTCCAGCAACCCTCTGTTCTCTATATTTAGGAATCTGTTATGTTTTTTCCCCTTCCCTGTTTTATATTATTTTTGCTTCCCTTATGTTCATCTGTTTTGTATCTTAAAGTCCTCATATGAGTGAAGTCATATGACATTTGTCTTTCTCTGACTAATTCCGCTTAGCATAATACCCTTCATTCTTTTTGATTGCTACAAGTAATACTCCATTGTGTATATATATATACCACATCTTCTTTATCCAGTCATCCATCGATGGACATTTGGGCTCTTTCCATACTTTGGCTGTTGTTGATAGTGCTGCTATAAACATGGGGGTGCATGTGTCCCTTCAAAACAGCACACCTGCATCCCTTGGTTAAATACCTAGTAGTGCAATTGCTGGGTCATAGAGTAGTTCTATTTTAGTTTTTTGAGGAACCTCCATACTGTTTTCCAGAGTGGCTGTACCAGGTTGCATTCCCAGCTAATGCCTTCATTCTGTGCACTGGATTCCCATGAGCAAGATTGTTGGTTGAAGAGTATATATTATATTTGTAATCATCATCCATATAAACAGTTCACATTTTGTAGCCCACAATGTAAGTGAACTTCTTTTCCCTAATTTTTTTTTTAAGTTTATTTATTTATTTTTGAGAGAGAGAGAACATGCACAAGCAGGGGAGCAACAGAGAGAGGGAGACAGAGAATCTGAAGCAGGCTCCAGGCTCCGAGCTCCGAGCTGAGCTGTCAGGAGCAGAGCAGGATGTGGGGCTCAAATTCACAAACCTCGAGATCATAACCTGAGCCGAAGTCAGACACTCAACGGGCTGAGCCACCCAGGCTTCCCTCCCTAATTTTTTTTTTAACCACAGTGACTTTTACCAGGCTTTTGAATTTTTCCCATTCTTAATCAATAAGAAATGATATCTCGTTGCTACTTTAATTTTGTATTCTCATGACAAGGTGTATTTGTTGGTCTTTTGGGATTGCCTTTTCTGTTACTTGCTTATGCACATCCTTGGCCCAGTTTTCTATTGGGTTCTTTGTCTTCTTATGAATTTGTGGGAGCGATTATCTTTATTATGGCAGGTGTTTTTCCTAGGCTATCATTTGTCATTGACTCCACTTATGGTATACTCTTTGACATGAAATTTTTCACTTAATAGGTCTTATCTTTTTTTTTCTTTATATCTTTGAGTTTCTTCAAAAAAAGTTATGGTTCTGGGATTTAGTTTTTATACATGGTGTTATCTAAGGGTCCAGCTCTGTTTTGTTCCAAATTAAAAACCAGCTGTTCTAATCCAGTTTATTTAAAAATTCCTCTTTTTCCCACTATATTGAAATTTTGCTTTTGTCTAATAATAAATTCCCATATATACTTGAGTCTGTTTTCAGAACTCACTATTTTATTCCATTGACAATTCCTATGCCAGTGTCATACTGTGTTACAGTTTTTAACTTGTGAGAACTAGCTTTCAGTGTATTGTCATACTGTTTCTGTACCTTAATAGAAATGTAATGGCAAGTTGGAAGAGGCAAAATCAATGATGTTGACCAAAACCAGAACCTCCAAAATTGTTCTTTTTTTCTTTTAATTTTTATTTAACTAATCACTACACCCAACGTGGGGCTTGAACTCACGACCCCAAGATTAAGGGTCTCACACTCCTCTGAGTGAACCAGCCAGGCGCTTCCAAAACAGTTGTTCTTAAAGAAATAAACTGCATAACCACAGAGACTGCAGAAGAGATACAAATTGCATTGCTGTCTGATTTGTAAAAAATGTATAGTTCTACACTGTCACTATCTAAACCACTAAGCATTCAGTATCAAGAATTACAGATGATCTGTTTAGTGCGTCCTGTTTTCCATCATATACTTTAGTCATATGCTTGACATTTTAGGAGATCTGTGAAATTGCTCCAGATATCTTGGGTTTTTTTTAAGAAATGACCATCTTAAAAAAGACATCTAGAGTTCCAAGACTTTTATTGTTTTATAGTACATAAGTAGTAGCAGTACAAGTTTTCATGTAGGAAGATGAAAAACAGAAATAATTTTATATTTTTAAAATATAATTTTATATTAAATATAAATTAAATCATGCCATATTCTTGTGTAAACTTTTTTGTTCTGTCTTTATGTGTGTAAATTTTTATTTGCATATTCATAATAGCTGCCTTAGCCCTTAATAGGATTTACTAGAACTTCCTCAATCAATGTGCTATCACCAGATATTTAGGTTTCTCCAGTTTTTCACTCTCTAGGTCCCACTTCAGTGCACAGGTCTGCAGTGTCTGACCCAGAATTCAATACATGTTAGCTATTGTTATTACTACTCGTACTGCTATTCCTGCTACTAGTAAGTACTAGTAATCATCCTTGATTATTTTCTCAGAATAAATTCTCAGGCACAAAATTTTCGGTTTAAAAGATACGCACTTTTAAGATTTTCTGTCCCCTTTGTCAGTTGGCTTCCAGAAAGATTGGACCAGTTTATACTCCCACCAGCTAATGCATGAAAGAGCTTGACTCACTGAAGCACTGGATATTTTTAGTCTTATAAACACCCTTTCTGAATGACATGAAACCTGAATGTCTTGCCTGACTGCTGAAAAAAGCTTTTTATGCAAAACCCCAGTTGTGTATACCTCTCTGCATCACCATAAGAAACGAACCAGAATGGCCAGTGAGATTTTTTTAAAGGTCATACTTCGGTTTCTTTCACAGTACACAATTGTTTCACTTACCCACCTACCCTCTACATTTGAGGGTGTGTGTGTGTGTGTGTGTGTGTGTTCCTTACATCACATTTGAATGAGAGACCAAATAAGATGGTGTTTCCAGGCAGCACTGAAGACACTATTTAAAGATTTCAGAATTACAGCTTTAAGCAAGGAGGTGCTGAGAGACCAGCAGTCAGCTCAGCAGCGAGCACATGGGGCTGAGCTGACATGTGTAATGAGCACGTGTGTTGTGAGGCCTGTCTGTCCCAGCTGATCTTGTTGTTTCAGCTTTTTTCAGTCTTCAGGTTGGATTTTTCTGGTTTGGGCTTTCTTACTATTTCTCTTCTATATGCTGTATTCATTAATTCTCAGAAAATAAGATGCTTATCTGTTGCATAAATTAGGAAATCCTGAAAGAAGACAGTAGTTCCTAATGAAATTCTTAATGAAAATCTCATACCAAATGCATTACAAAGAGTCATGATTCTCTAATATTCTGTACCCATTTAGTTTAAAATACGTTGCTGTCTTAGAAGAGAAGTAGAGTATGGCTTCCCTCAAGAAACTCTCCCTTCTTGTTTTTGGTGCATGTGTAGTTTTAAATTTATATTCTCATTTTAGGGAATCATAGGGCAAGATCAAAATTGTCACATAAGGTGATATGAAAGACGGATTCTCAAAGGGAGATGGAAAAGGATTAGAGAAATTTATCTGTTGTGTGGCCATTAACAAATTTGGAATCAGTTGATGGATTTCAATAGTGGCTTTCTCGATCCATCTATAAGATAGTGCCTTTGTGAATTGTGTCTTCATTTGAGGGAATGAGCCCTTTCTTAAAGGACGTCTAAATTGATTGTAGGCAGTGGTCTTAATGGTCACTGAGACCATTTCAGCTCGCACAGCTTTGATCCTAGCTCTAGGAATGGAATTATCCTTTCCAGTGTGCCGTGGTGTAGTTATGAGCTCAAGGCCCTTACGTCACACACTGAAGGCTACTAACCATAGGCATTCTTTCTTTTTTTTTTTTTTTTTAATTTTTTTTTTCAACGTTTTTATTATTTATTTTTGGTACAGAGAGAGACAGAGCATGAACGGGCGAGGGGCAGAGAGAGAGAAGGAGACACAGAATCGGAAACAGGCTCCAGGCTCCGAGCCATCAGCCCAGAGCCTGACGCGGGGCTCAAACTCATGGACCGCGAGATCGTGACCTGGCTGAAGTCGGACGCTTAACCGACTGCGCCACCCAGGCGCCCCAGGCATTCTTTCTTAAAGGAATATCTTAAGGCTTTAATCATTTTCCTCCAAGCAATTGTGGGTACCCTGGGATTATAGCTCATGAATTCCACAGCTGCCAGCTCCTGACCTGCTTCACACTACATGCCATGGGTTTCCCAGTGTTTATTGTTTCCCAAATGTGGCTCAACCCTTGTAGCACCCATGGCACTAGGAATTGTCAGGGACACAGTCAAGTTTGAGTCTAAAGTCAATTGGCAGTCTTCTATTACAATTATGTGAAACTGTAGATGTGTTTTTACAGGAAATAATAGAAGCCTCACGCTCTAAGGATTCAGATCCATTGGCCTCCTGAAGTTCATAGGCTCGTAGAATTTTCTTTTTGCTTGAACGGTAGCTTCCTGATTAGAAGATGGTAGTGGTTTGATTATTAGGTCTTAGAAAAATTGGCACAGTCTCATAAGCAGGTTTGGGAAACAAAGGAATGAGTGGGGAAGAAAGGGTGGAAAATATGTGAGTGTGAAAAAGAGGTTTTGATAAAGCTGATGAAGGAGGAAAAGTCCTCAAGCTAGTGAGATAAAAATATTCAAAATGTGGGCTAACCTCACATGTGATTGTTGTTTCCAATTTTATGTGGAGTTCAGGATGGAATTGTAGGATAGTGATCTTCAATAAGTCAGCAGTATGTGAACACATTGTATATAATGTTTGATAAAGGACATACAGAAGCATGAAGTCCAGAGTCCTTTTGAGATGGCACATGGGAAAATTTCTTCTTGCTCTTGTGAGGATTAGCTGTATTTCTGAGCCACTGCCCTCAAACTGGCAGTCGCGTTATGGGGAAGGTACCACACTGCTGCAAAACCTCCTTTGTGAAATTTCCTGGAATGGTGATAATGGACATCCTTGAAGTGTTCCTGAATTTATGGGGAATGCTTCTAGTGAGTTTCTTTTCTTTTCTTTTTTAATTTTTTTAAATGTTTATTTTATAGGGGCATCTGTGTGACTCAGTCAGTTAAGCATCCAACTTCGGCTCAGGTCTTGATCTCACGGTTCATGAGTTTGAGCCCCGCATCGGGCTCTATGCTGACAGCTCAGAGCCTGGAGCCTGCTTCAGATTCTGTGTTTCCCTCTCTCTCTCTGCCCCTCCCCTGCTCATGCTCTGTCTCTCTGTCTCTCTCTTTCTCTCTCTCTCTCTCTCTCTCTCTCTCTCTCAAAAATAAACATTAAAATTTTTTTTAAAAATAAATATTTATATTTGAGAGAGAGACAGAGACAGAGAAACAGAGCATAAGCAGGGGAGGGGTAGAGAGAGACAGAGACAGAATCTGAAGCAGGCTCCAGACTCTGATCTTTCAGCAGAGAGCCCTACATGGGGCTCGAACTCACGAACCATGAGATCGTGACCTGAGTTGAAGTCACACGCTTAACTCACTGAACCAACCAGGTGCTCCTTCTAGTGGGTTTCTATTTTTGCATGCCACTGATGGAGGTGGATACATTTGAGCATCTGAAGGAGGTTTCCATCTATTTCTGTTGTGTTAAGAAGAGTACTTTCAAAATCAAGAATAGATGTTTAAAAAAAAAAAGAATAGATTTGAAGTAAGTGAAACTACTTCTTCACGAGAACCAAGATGCTCATGTAATTTTTTTTTCCTCTTTTGAGCCATCAGTTCTGAGAATTGTACTAATCAATTCAGTGTCAATATTCTGTTTGCCTCAGCAAGGTAACCTTCTTTTCCCATGTTTTGGAATGATCAAGTAACATTGGAGGTGATCTGTTCAGGTTGAATTTCCTGTGAAGACATCTAAGAAGGGGCATTTTTTAGATCACAACTCTTCAAGGGCTTTCTCTAGTTCTTCATAATCATTGATGTGTTTTTATTTTGTGTCTTCTGTGGAATCAGTTTGGGTAATTTATATTTTCCTAGAAAATCATACAGGTTCTCAAATTTAATTGAATAGAATTGAACAGAGAAGCCTTTCAGGTTTCTTTTCATCTTCCCTGTGTCTTTAGTCATTCCTCTTAACATTTCTTATTCTTACTCTGTGTATTTGCTTTATGCCCATTGTCTTTTTTCTTTATCAACTTTAGTTAATGATGCATTTCACTGGTTTTTTTTCTCAGTGAACCAGCTCTCTGATTTATTCATTCCACCATTTTCTCATCTTTAATTTATTAATTTTGCCTTTTATCTTCAGCAGTCCCTTCTGTTTGGAACGAAAAGAGCAGGAACAAACAGGCGATTATCTTTTCTCCAACTTCTGGAGTTTTAGGTGCTTCATGCATTTTTGCCTTTCACATTTACTAATGGATATGGAATTTGTTTCCAGAACTACTTTTGCTGTGTCTGTTGGGCCTGATAGGTTATCATTTATTTTTATGTTTAGATTTCCTCTTTCCCAAAAAGTTGTCTGAAACTTCTTTTTTTCTGTTTGAAAGTATTTACTGTTTTGTTTTTGTTTTTTTGAGCTGAGCTAACTGATACACATGCTCCATTAGTTTCAGGTGTAGCAGACAGTGATTCAACAAGCCTACATGCTGTGCTGTCCTCACAAGTGTGACCACCATTTCTCATCGTACAACGCTATTCCAATATTATTGACTGTATTCCTGTGCTGTACCTTTTGTCCCTGTGACTTATTCATTCCATATTTGGAAGCCTGTACCTCCCACTCCTTTTCCCCCATTCTGCCCAGCCCCCCACTCCTCCTCCCCTCTGGCAGCCATCAGATTTATGGGTCTGTTTCTCTTTTTTGTGTGTTTTGCTTTTTAGATTCCACATATAAGTGAAATCACATGATATCTGTCTTTGTCTGTCTGACTTACTTCTTTTAACGTAATACCCTCTAGGTCCATCCATGTTGTCACAAACAACAAGATCTCATGCCTTTTATGGCTGAATAATATTCCATTGTGTGTGTATATCTATATCCATATATGTCCATTATATATATATATATATATATATATATATATATATATATATATATATATATATGCATGCCACAAATTCTGTATCCATTCATCTGTCGATGGACATTTGGGTTGTTTCCATATCTTAACTATTGTAAATAATGCTGCTGTAAATACAGGGGTGCATATATCTTTCCAAATGTGCTTTCATTTCCTTTGGGTAAATACCCAGTAGTGGAATTACTGGGTTGTATGGTATTTTTATTTTTGATTTTTTTGAGGACCCTCCATACTGTTTCCTATAGTAGCTGTGCCAGTTTGCGTTCCCACCAGCAGTGCACAAGTGTTTGTTTTTCTCCACATCCTCGTCAACATTTGTTATTTCTGTCTTTTTGGTTCTGGCCATTCTGACGGGTATAAGGTGGTATCTCATTGTGGTTTTGGTTTGCATTTCCCTGATGATTAGTGATGCTGAGCGTCTTCTCATGTATCCGTTGGCTAGTTAAGAATATTTTAAAAGTCAGGGGCGCCTGGGTGGCGCAGTCAGTTAAGCGCCCGACTTCAGCCAGGTCACGATCTCGCGGTCTGTGAGCTCGAGCCCCGCGTCGGGCTCTGGGCTGATGGCTCAGAGCCTGGAGCCTGTTTCCGATTCTGTGTCTCCCTCTCTCTCTGCCCCTCCCCGGTTCATGCTCTGTCTCTCTCTGTCCCAAAAATAAATGTTGAAAAAAAAAATTTTAAAAAGAATATTTTAAAAGTCATTTCCAGGGGCACCTGGGTGGCTCAGTCAGTTAAGTGTCCGACTCTTGGTTTTGGTTCAGGTCGTGATCTCATGGTCATGAGATCAAGCCCCGTGTTGGGGTACTGAGCACGGAGCCTGCTTGGGATTTTCTCTCTCTGTCTCCTCCTCCCCCACTCCCTTGCTCACTTGCTCACTCTTTCTCAAAATTGATAAACATTTGAAAATCATTTCCAGGTGATACCATGTTTTATGGGTATGTTTTATTTCACTTTCTAGTTTGTTAGTAACTTGGTTTCACTGCATTATAATCATGGAATGTGAAGTGTACTAACTCTAGTTTCTAGAATTTATTGAATTTGGGGGGCCTAATATACAGCCGCTTTTTGAGTGTAACTTGGAAGAAGGTGTATTTTCTCTTTCTTTTTGGACATTTTTATTACGAAGCGTTGCAAATCCTCACAAAAGTAGAAAGAAGAGCATGAAGAGTCCCCATGTTGCCTTCTCCAAGCTTCAACAATTATCAGTGTTTTGCTGTTTTTATTCTATTTTGTCTAGTACTCACCTTATGTTTTTATGTGTGTTTGGTTTGGTTTGATGGGTTTTTAAATTTTTTTTTAATGTTTACTTATTTTTGAGAGAGACAGAGACAGAATGTGAGGGGGGGGGGGGTGCAGAGAGAGAGGGAGACACAGAATCCAAAGCAGGCTTCAGGCTCCGAGCTGTCAGCACAGAGCCCAACACGAGGCTTGAACTCACAAGCTGTGAGATCATGACCTGAGCCAAAGTCGGACGCTCAACCAACTGAGCCACCCAGGCACCCCTGGCTTGATGTTTTTAAAAGAAGATTCCCAGATGTATGGCCATTTTGCCCCCACATACTATTATAGTCTCTACAGATAAGGACTTTTGCACACCACTATCATTCCACTTAAAATTCATAATACTTCCTTAACATCACCCAATATGTAGCTTGTGTTTATTGTTCCCAGTTGACTTAGAAATGTCTTCCCACAGATTGTTAGGGATAGGAGCCCTGCTGCTGAGGCACCTTCGAGAATGGAACACATTAGGCTTCAGCATATTAATTATGATTTTCAGTGACATATCATTTCATCCTTAAAAATGGTTTGTTTTAAAGGCAGCTCATGTATCACAAGGACTGCCTGGTTGGTTTGTCCTAATTAACTATAATACTGTTTGTATGTTCTTGTACTTACTTGCTAAACGTGCATTTTATATTTTCATGCTTGGGTTATATTATAGCCCCAATCACAAAAAGAATCTTGTGAAGGATTAAAAGTAGCTCATTAAAACATAAGCAGAGAGTGAAAATAGCAAATTCTAAAACTGAGAATACAATCATAGCTATTTTTTATGTTTATCTGAGAGAGAGAAAAAATGCATGCGAGAGGGGGAGGGGCAGAGAGATGGAAAGAGAGAATCTCAAGCAGGCTCTGCACTGACAGCACAAAGTCCCACCCAGAGCTTGAACTCACGACCTGTGAGACCATGACCTGAGCCAAAATCAAGAGTCAGATGCTTAACCAACTGAGCCACCCCGGCGCCCCGATCATAGCTATTAATTATAAATAGTCTCAAAGGTTGACACCGACCTGAGTATAATAATTTTGTAAACCAGCCAAAAGAAAAAGTGTGAATAGAATCGCTTTCTGAAAAGTGGATTTTATTGGTTTAGTTTTTCATTTGCCCCTATTCCCTATTGTATCATTTATTGTGAAACTTGGTCAAGTAGCAGCATAAAGCCTCGGGGGCTTTCATGTCATTTTCAAACAAGGCTCACTGACTTCTTTGCGAAACCAGTCAAGTATTTTTTTCTGAGACTAAAAGCAAAATAATTATCTTTGAATGATTACTGATTGAAATTGATTACTTTTGCCCTAAAAAAAAAAAAAAATCTAATGCAGTAACTAATCTTTACTGAGTGATGGGCAATATTTTGGGCACTTTTACATATATTAACTGGATCTTTATAAGAATCCTGTGAATGAGCATCTGGTATTACTTTAATTTAGGAGGAAAGAGAACTAAAGCCCGAGTACCCGAGGGACTCACTGGAGGTCACACAGCTATTGAAGGCCAGCACTGGGACGTGTCCCGTAGGCCAGCCTTCTGCACACACTCTTACCCACTGTTCTCTTTAACCACAGTGGCATGACTCACACTGTTGAAGAAAAGGTCATAAATCCAGCCACAAAGGTGATTGTGGCATCATACGCAGGGAGGAAGAAGGTGATTTGGCAAAATTCCTTTATCAAAGGACCTTGGTAGACATCGAATGATGTCCGAGTCATTTACTATTAAGTATGTGAACTAAGATACATTGTTACTGCAGTTGGAAGGGAACATTTATGTTGAAAGTATGAACCAGCTTTTGACATATATATTTATACAGTAATGAAAAGTAATCAATGACTCTACCTTTTTTACTGAGAATATAGGCTCCAGGAGAAGAGATTTTTATTTGTTTTGGTGAAGGTGACTTTTAAGCCACGAGTAGGTTGGGAAAGGTGTGTTAGGATGACTGTAGACAAAGCATAATCTTAATTACAGGAAGGAGGAGAGGAGATTGTGGCCCCCCAGTGCCAATCCATTCATTGCTTCATTCATGGGGAATATTTACGGTCCAAAAAAAAGCCACTTGACCTTGCCTAAATGTTGAAAGGAATAAGGAAAAACTGTGCCTTTGATCAAATTGACTATATGTCTGTTCAGTACGTTGCAAGAAGTAGGTGGCTAGTTGCCACCTCCTTCCCAACACTGCGAGATGTGGCTGTGTGGGAGAAGGGTGTTCAGATGCATTTTATGTAAGTAATAAGCTGGATTTGTTCATTCATTACTGAATAGGGACATAAAAATGAACAGTATTCCATCCAGAAGAAGCTGACAGCCTAGTGAGGAGGGAGATGTGTTAGAACTCCAACCAGTGAATGGAGTAATTGAGACACTCTTGGGCATATAATCACTACTAGGTGGGCCCAGAGGGGAGACCCTGACCCTCCGGAGGGGAGGACAGAAGGCTTTCTGGAAGAAGAGGTACCAGAAGTTTGAGAACCACTCTGTTAGATTCACATTTTACCTGAAAATACATTCATAAGGAGGACAGACCTTAATCTGTATTTCATGAACCATTTATACAGGTTGAGTTCACTGGAACTGGATTGTTGATATTGCAGTGGGCTAATCATCACTAAGGGATAAACTATGACAAATACAGGGAACAAACTTTTCTGCGAAAATAACAAATGTTGTTCTCCAGAATCAACAGAGACTAGTCCTAGTCCTTGGAGTTACTGAAACAGCTCTTTTGATGTTACAGGGAAGTTCTTCGCCCTTCTTAGAAAACAGCCATATGGATAATTAGGATACACTCATACACGGCTGTGGTGCAACCTCCAATGACAGAATTAAATTTAGGGTTAGCTTGCATTTTATAACAAGTATATAAATATTTACTAACCTTTTCTCTTGTTTACCTAACAAGATGTAAGAAACTAACTCAGGACTTGTCCTCAGGACTTGGTCCACAAGCTCCCATTCTGTCATGGTTCCTCATTAATAACCACTATTCAAGGCTGGCAGCCTCTGATTTGAGTATATTTTTTTTGTCATGGTTGTGATACCCTGTTACCACACTGTGCTGTACAAAGTCTTTTGCAACTTGATCTTTTTTCACGCAGCGTGTTTCTCAAATTTTTCTGGGTCCATAATTGTAGCTCTAGTTTATTTACTTTTACTTCTTTATCCCATTTCATTGTTAAAGAGTCATTTGTTTTCCTAATTATACTCAGTTTTTCAGTTGATCCTTCCAACTCATACTACAGTGAACATTGTACACGTTTCCTTTCTACAAGTGCCTGAGTCTCTGTGGGGCAGGTCTTCTCAAATTTTGAGGACCCCAAGGCCCACCTTAGAAAATTCAAGAGTAGGGGGCACCTGGGTGGCTCAGGTGGTTAAGTGTTGGACTCTTGGTTTCAGCTCAGTTCGTGATCTCACCATTCATAAGTTCGAGCCCCGCATCGGACTCTGCACTGACAGTGAGGAGCCTGCTTGAGATTCTCTCTCTCCCTTTCTCTCTGCCTCCCCCACTCACACTCTCTTTCTCTCAAAATAAATAAGTAAACTTTAAAAATTTTGGAAAATTCAAGAGTATACCAGCTCACATTCCATTAGCTATCAGAGTGGTGATGTTTATCACATGTGATATAGATGATGGAAAACTCCACTGTTAGATTCATGAGAGCATGAAAATTACAAAGGTAAATAACCTGCTGGTTTGTATTATGAAATTAGCTTTTCTTTTGAGACTCCCTTGGAAGGGTCTCAGCAATCTCAAGGTTCTCCAGTCCACATCCTAAGAACTCCTTCTCTAAGGAACAGAACACACACTGCAAATGCTAGGTTTTTAGAGTCTGCATGTTTTTCAAGTTTACCAAGGATTACCCCGTTGCTTTCCAAAATAATTGTCCCCACTTAAACTTATCTTGAAATATGAGAGTTTTTATTGTTCCCTAACCTTATCAGCAATTTCAGTTGTCAGAATTTTTTCATTTTGACCAATTTGATATTGACACCTAAGTCAGTCCTTCACCCTCCTGCAAGCTCACTCTGCGTAGGAGTATTTATCACCTTCTCCTAGCAGTGGGCACCTCAGACATTCAAGTCGAGATGACTAGCAAGCCGTTGGACATATGAGTCAGGAAGGCAAAAGGAGTATAGCAGATTTCAGATGAGAAGGACTGGTCAGTATCAAGCCTAGAAGCACCCAACAAAACAAGGACCGAGAAGTGCCCACTTAATCGGGCTTTTAGGAGACCACTGGTTTATGGGTCACCATCACAGTAAAGCTGATCAGGATGAAAGCAGAGGGCAGGAGGAGAAGGAACACAGACCAAGTACTGGAATCCTTGAGTGAGAAAGTAGACTGAACATTTCTTGGTATCTTATGGTAATGAAAATAGGTATGGGAAAGGATGTATGTGCTTAAGGAAGAAACCAGGGAGAATTGTTCATGTGTAAGGCATTTGTAAATGAATACTGAACACAGAAGCCCTACCGCTGTGTGTGTTACTAAGCGGCACTGTCACAGTAACATTACCATGAATAAGTCATTTATTTTACTCTTGCGAAGAAAATTTCTGTTGATTTATAATATAGCCAATAACTGATGCCATGTAGTATTTACATAGAGACAAATGCAAAGGCCTCTTAGAACAATAAAAGTGCTTCAGCAGAAATTTAACAGAACAACAGAGCATTCTTTCCCCTTCCTCCCTCCCTCTCTCTTTGCCTCCCTCTCTCTCTCTTTGCCTCCCTCTCTCCCCACCCCTCCCTCCCTTCCCTCCCCTCCCTCCTTCCCACCCTCTTTCCATGCCCCCACTTCAGCTTCCCTTTTTTTCTCCTCCCACCTAACTGATGAATAAAAAAGATAAAAGCATATTTGGAAAATAACGGTGACGTGTGAAAAATAATTTGTTTCTTATTTATCTCCTCTCAGATACTGCCAGTAAGAAACCCCTGCCACCCCTTCCCCAGCCTGCTCCCCCATAAGTTGGAAGCAGATGATTTGCTCTCCTGAAAGAACAGCAAATCCGTTGCCCGGGTGATATCTCATTACTAAGGCAACCAATTTGGTGCATCAGTGTGAATCCCAATTTTAAAATGTAATTATGCCAAGATATGTACATATGCTTGAGATTTGCTTAAAAGGAACCCGTTCCCCTTTGGAAGGAAAACATTTCCTATGTTAGGTGAAAGAAAGGGTGAAATGTTGCTTTTATTCTGTGCTAGCTTTGCAGACACCTTTCAACCGAGCTCCCCTGCTATGCTTAGTAAAAGAACTTGCGTTGGTTTTCCCCTCACCACTTTTTTTTTTTTTAACTTGAGATGTTCCCTTTCCAAGACACTTCTCTCTTGAGACCTGTCACTCATAGCCCAGCAGCTGTCGTCTCCATGACAACATTTTCTGGCCCCTATAGGTGGTGGTAGGAAAAAAAAAAAAAAGGGAAGGGGAAAAAAAAAAAACGTTGGCTGCATTTTTCGTTGTGCTTTTTCTTTTTTTAATGGCTGGAAGCTCAAGAAATGGACTGTGTGTAAGGAATTAATTAGTGAAGGGGAAGTGATCTGTGAATGGATGTTTACATTAAATTACAAAACTTCTGAACAGTTCAGTGAGGATTGCTGTTCCAGACTCAGATGAAAGATGTTGCAGAGAAGATGTGTACAACCAACAGCCTGTCTGGAGGAGGGCTGTATTACCCAGGTAGCTGACGGTGTGCACAGCCAGGCCAAACAATACTGTTAAATCACTGCTGAGCAATGACTGTTTCCCCCTCAACAAAAATTATTATGTATAAATAAAACATATTTAGGTGCAGGGAGTATTTGCTTTAATTACCAACCTTATTAAATAATGAAATCCCTGCCGCTCATTAAGTTTCCCATTTACTGCTGCTGCCAGGAATCTCCGGGCTCAGATTTGTACTCAGATGCCCTGGATTTCATGTGTGATTGTCTCCCTTCCCACCCACACCCCTGCCCTGTCGCCCAGCTGTCTTTCCTTTATCTTTACTTGGGTGACTCCATTGTCTATGGAACTTTTACTGTAAGCTCCCTCAGATCCTTTTGGAAATAATTGGGCGACAAATATTAAAGACAATGATGAAAATGTTTTATAATGGGCATTTACTGCTTAGTGACCACATTGATATTTAATGTAAAAAATCACCCCCCCAAAAAAGATGATTTTTAAAACTCTAAAAAGAAAAAAAGACTTTTCTAAAGTACATAATTTTGCTACATACTTCATTAAGCTAAGACACTTAATGGATGATAAAGTATGTACTAACTACCAAATTAGGTATATAATGGAATACATGTGGTTTAAGTGTGAGGGCTGCAGCGTTGAGGTTTATTTTATTCCCTTTCTTACTATAACAAATTTATGTAACTACTACCAAGAAATCCAAGTGTTATCAGTAATTGTTCATATTCTTTATCATGGCAAGTGGCACACAGCCTGCTTGGATGATTAAGTTTTTCTAACCAAAAAAAAAGTTGATGAAATATTCAGCATGTTCTGGGAAATGTATCATTATTTATTGCCTATATTTAGAGCATTCACTTTGTCTTTATGGGAAGACATATAGTGGCCTTAAACTCCTTTTTTTTTATTATTTCAGCAAGTGCAGAATATAAATACCTTCAATAGACAAAAGGCCCTTCAAAAAAATTAATACCTCATTAAAAAATTGAGCAAAAATATGGGTGATCAGTTTGCCAAAAAAGAGAGAGAAAAAGAGAGAGAGAGAGAGAGAGAGAGAGAGAGAGAGAGAGAGAGGAAATGGCCAACAGCCATTTTTTCACCTGTCAAATACTCAAAGTATTTAAGAAAAAATCATACTCAGTGTTGCTGAGTATATGCGTACTGTCGGCATAAGAGTAAATTGATAACTTTCTGGAAGGTAATTTAGCAATATGTTTCCAAAAACTTTAAAATTAGTTTGCCTCTAATCTTTTGGAAATTTTTACTAGGGAAATTCTTGTGAATGTAATATAAAAACTCAATTGGAAGAATTTTCAACATGTCATGAAAGTGGAAAATAATGGAGAAAAATGTTAGGAAATTAGTTATATAAATTATAGTATATCTGTACAATCGAGAACAGATATAACAATGTAACTATGTAAAAAAAATTTAATAATAGGGGCGCCTGGGTGGCTCAGTCGGTTGAGCATTTGACTTCGGCTCAGGTCATGATCTCATGGTTCATGAGTTCGAGCTCTGTGTCAGGCTCTGTGCTGACAGCACGGAGCCTGGAGCCTGCTTCAGATTCTGAGTCTCCCTCTCTCTGTCTCTGCCCCTTCCCTGCTTGTGCTCTGTCTCTCTCTCTCTTCCAAAAATACATAAAAACAAATTTTTTTAACTTTAATAATAATAAAAGTGTTTATAATAAATGCTAAGTGAAAACATGTTACAACACAGGATGCTCCATATGATTCCTTTTTAGCCACACTGCTAATTCTAGAAATATCCACACACACCCCTCCACACACACACATTCACACACCCATTATATATACTGAGGAGGATCTAATGAGTCATTCCATTCTGGGGCTTTATTCATTACTAAAGAAAATTTAGGACTATTTATATTCAGTGGTTTTTGTCAGAAAGCTTTAATGTTGCCAAACATCGCTATCTATTCAAATTCAGCACTACAATGAGACTCTGTATTTTGAAGAAAATTTAATTTCAAAATAAGATGTTTAGTTGTCAGCTGTCCTGAGTTGGTTTTATTGTATTTGTCTAGATACAAACACTGAAAAAAACTGAATACTCATAGAAAATATGTTGGTTTGGAGAACTGAGGATACAGCCAGGATTTGTCATTTAAGCGCAAAGTACTTTGAATTATTCACAAGTTTGTTTTACTTTAAATGGATTATAAATAGGAACAACATATAGCTATCATTACATTATTTCTATCCAAAATTTTAATTAACAATTTCTATTATAAAGTGATACATGTTCATTATAACATATAGAAAATTATTTTGAAAAGGAAATAATACCACCCATCATCTCATCCCCAAAAGGTAACTTACTATTACCATTATGAATGGGGCACCTGGGTGGCTCAGTCAGTAAGCGTCCGACTTCGGCCCGTGATCTCACGGTTCATGGGTTCAAGCCCCGTGTCGGGCTCAGGGGTGACAGCTCGGAGCCTGGAGCCTGCTTCAGATTCTGTGTCTCCCTCTGTCTCTGCCCACCCCCGCTCACACTTTGTCTCTCTCTCCTTCAAAACTAGACATTAAAAAAAATTTTTTTAACATTATGGAATGTATCATTCTAGGCTCTGTCCTGCTCTCTCCTACACACACACACACACACACACACACACACACACACACACACACACACACACCTTTTTAAATTGTGGTCATGCTGTGTGCACTGTAAGGGCTTTTCCAGGGTGAAGATCAGCAGACCCGTGGCGATGCGTGGTCCTCTACCCCTGAAACACTTCGTGTGATCTTCCTGGTGTCCTTCCTTGACCCTCCTCTGTACAATATCCCCATTTGTTTTAGTGATGTTTCTCTGTTCAAAAACCCTTGCATCACGTACAGGGTGAAGATCAGGCTCTTCCAGAATCTGGCTCCAAGCAGCTCCATCTTCCATTACACACACCAGTGACTGCACAACACCAGTGTCTCTTCACCGACGTCACAAGCAGACCTTACTTCTCCTCCTGTGTGCTTTCTCATGGACTGTTTGCCCTGCCTTCAGTGCTCTTCTCAATTCTGCCTCCTCACTGAAGCCCTCCCGGCTATCCCAGTCTCACTAAAGCTGTCTTTACTTCTGGCTCCAGAAGCCATTCGTCAGTTGGATGTGGCTCTGAGGCAGTCACTGCAATGGGAGGCAGGAGCCATGGGCCGGCTGTCGCTTTCAAGCTCGTGTAAAGTTTTTTTTTTTTTAATTTTTTTTTCAACGTTTATTTATTTTTGGGACAGAGAGAGACAGAGCATGAACGGGGGAGGGGCAGAGAGAGAGGGAGACACAGAATCGGAAACAGGCTCCAGGCTCTGAGCCATCAGCCCAGAGCCCAATGCAGGGCTCGAACTCACGGACTGTGAGATCGTGACCTGGCTGAAGTCGGGCGCTTAACCGACTGCGCCACCCAGGCGCCCCTCGTGTAAGGTTTAAATCGTCACCTCTTTTTTCTGTAAAATGATAGATGTGGATATGGGCGCATCTATCACAATTAGGTATGAGGTGTATTATGAGTAATTTGCTACTAGTAATAAGTTATTGAAGATAATTATTTTATAAGTAAGAGCTGATTCGAGGTTATTTCTATAAAATTTATACTTGCTTCCTTGAGTGTGTGAGAAAAGCACATTAGGGGTTTTACAACCCCTGAGAGCAATGTGTTGCACACATGAATGTCCTTCCTAAGGAATGCCACGGGAGAGCCAGGGTGGAGGATCTCTCAGCTAGATGATCCATCATAAGAAGTTTTCAGCTCCGGAACGCCCGTGTGCCTCAGTCTGTTGAGCATCTGACTCTTGATTTCAACTCAGGCCGTGATCTCATGGTTCGTGAGTTTGAGCCCTGCATCGGGCTCTGTGCTGACAGTGTAGAGCCTGCTTGGGATTCTCTCTCTTCTCTCCTTCTCTCTCTGCTCCTCCCCTGTTTGCACACACATCCCTTCCTTCTCTCTCTCTCTCTCTCTCTCTGTCTCTCTCTCTCTCTCTCTCTCCCTTCCCTTCTCAAAAATAAACTTTTTTTAAGAAAAAGAAGTTTTCATCTCCAGAATTCCTACTGACTCCTATTATGTCTGTAGGCTGTAGATCATCTATTAATTTTGCACATTTGCCTTATCTCCTTAACTAGATAGCAAGTTGTTGAGGGCGGCAGTGTCTCTACCCTTGTTTTTGTTTTACCCAGGGCCCCAACACAGTGACACTGGGTGGCATTTGTCAGTAGTGTAATTATATTATCATTACTCAATACTAGGTGCTTCGGGATTTATAAAGTTTCGTATTAGTTACGTTCTGTAGGAAACCAAAGATATTTATTCGTACTTATGATCTAGTCAAGTGCATTTAAATGAGATACCTTCAGAATACCAAGCAAATGGAGTAATTAATTAGTAGGCACAAGAGCTGTTCCCAACTGGGAAGACAAACTTTACACTCTAACTCTGCTGCCAGAGTTGAAGAACATCACTCGCTTCTGTGTGATTCCTAGACTGCACCCCTGCCTGACCAGCAGGTAGCTGTTCACTTCAGTCAACCACATGGCACTCGGTTCCACTCTCAGCTTCAACGCTTACGGGGGACGGGGGAGGGGATGCTCTCAGGCCTCTGTTCTTCAGTTTCCTCATCTATGAAGGGAAAATATACCCACCTCTCAGTGTGGTTGTGAGTTAACATATTCAGCATACTTTGAACAATGCCTAGCATGTGGTAAATGCCATGGGTTCACTATTAATATTAACATTGATGTCATCAATACTAATATTATTAGCAATATTGGTTTGGGTTTGTATCGGTTAACTATTATCACAGTTATGCCACACTCTGCCTGTATTAATTTCCTAGGGCTGTAAAAAATTATCACCAATTTTTGGTGGCTTAAAAACACATTGATTCTCTTACAGTTCTGGAGGCTACAAGTGTGAGATCAGTGTCCCTGGGCCCAAATCAGGGCGTGGCCAGGGCCTTGTCCTCCCTGATGGTTATAGGGGGTGATCCACTGTGTACCTGTTCCTGCTTCTGGTAGCTGCCCACATTCCATGGCTCGTGGCTGCGATTTCTGTGTCCACAGTCACAAGGCTGCCTCCTCTTCTGTCTTCGGCTCTCCCACTGCCTCCCTCTTATAAACATACATGTGTTCCCATTTAGGTTCCAATTAGACAATCTAGGAAATCTACACATTTCAGGATTCTTACCCAAATCATATTTTTGAAGTCCTTTTTTTTCCATTTGAGGTAATGTTTTACAGGTTCCAGGGATTAAGAGGTAGAAGTCTCTTCAGTGGTGGGGGGTAGGAGGCGCACCTGGGTGGCACAGTTGATTAAATGTCTGACTCTTAATTTCGGCTCAGGTCATGATCTCATGGTTTGTCAGTTTGAACCCCATGACACTTGGGATTCTCTCTCTCTCTCTCTCTCTCTCTCTCTCTCTCTCCCTCCCTCCCTCCCTCCCTCCCTCTTTCTGACCCTCCCCTGCTCACACTCACTCTCCTCTCTTTCAAAATAAATAAGGGTCCGTTATTCAGCCTAGCACATCATCCTAAAACTTAATGGATACAGCAGTCAGAATGTATTTCTTCCGCATGCATCTGGGATGTGGCCATCCCATCTCAGGCCACAGGTGGAGTATAGATTGGCTCCATATATTGGTCATTTTTCTGAAGTTAGTAGGTCTCTGGGGCATGTTCTCATGGTGATGGCAAAGCCTAAGAGGTTAAGGTTGACCACACAAGCACATTTCAAGCTGTTCAGGTTATCTGCATTTATATCCCATGACCAAAGCAGATCATATCACTGGGATGGCCCATGGATGTCAGGAGGGAAGGAATAAATATTTGCTGTAATAATATAACCTAGCACATTGTTCTCTGTAGGTGACAGTGACTTATAGCCAAACTAGTAATATACTTATTTGGGAGGGGGAATAAAATCCAAGACTAAAAGCAAAGCTATTTAGTAATAAGACCATTTTCTATAGTTCTTATTTGGTAAGTCAAGGAGCTATGTCCGTTATGGACTTAGTCTGGCCAAATAAATATGTTCCTGAAAGTGTTGATCCTAAAGGATTTGTTCCATGATTTTTTACTTAGGAGATAAACTTCTAAAGACATGGAAACTTTAAGACTCTTTAGGAGTCTCTTTGTCATCATGGAGTGACTCAGAGGATTCCATGGAGATATGAAAAAGAAGCAAAGATTTTTCTGCCCCTGTGGAAGAACAGAATATTTGTTGGATAGCCTCTCAAAAAGAGCCATAAACTGGAGCAGACGGAGTTAAAGCCAAAACTCGGCTGCTGAGTTAAAGCCAAAGCTGTAGTAATTACAGTATCTTCTCATGTCATCTGTACCCTATGAGCTTGAATAGTGGCTCATCGAAGTAATCCAACCAGGAGTTGGTTCCATATGCATTAACTGGTGTCTGATTTTTGTCCATTTGAAAAACCAGTATACAATATTTGTATATTTGAATTTGATAGCATTTCCCAGCCTGTGATATTTTTTTTCTCTCCTCTCATTCTAATAATAGAGGGATTCTGTCATACCCATAGGCCTTGCATGAGAAGGAATAACACACAGTAGAGTTTATGGGCTCTTAAGTCTCGTTGACCTTAAGAGAGAGAATAAGGATGTAGTGCGTCACATTTTCCTAAATCACCTGATAAAATGCACTCACACTAAGGTGTTGACTTTGGTCAAAAGAAGGAAAATAAGGCAAAGGGGGAATTTTTTATGAAAAGTCTTGTAACTAGAATGAAGGAACTTAATTTCTAACATCTGCATTTTCATAGCTGTAACAGAGCCAACTTATTTAAGACATAGATGTTATATTTTTCAGGAAATTCTTTTAATGTACAAGGAATATTCACTGAAAACCAGACTTTCACACAGCAGGTTACTCACTGGCAATGGGCAGCAGCGTCTCAGGTTGTCACTTATTCGTGCTCGATGCTCGATGCTCATGCTCGATGACTGGATTGCTCTAGAACCATCCTAGAACCATCGTATCAGCCGTCAGCATTGATTTAGAAATTCCACTCAGACTCGAGACCTGCCCAGCAGCTGCCGTGTATTTCTGCCTTAAACACTTCATAATTTCCTTGGCACCTATTTGCAGCTATGCACCAGGATAAGCTATTTCTTTTAAATGAGCTCTTAAACCCCAAGGTTACCGAGCTTTTCTTGAATGCAAAACACCTCTGGGGCCTTTTTTGACACACAAGCAAGTCTTCTTTTTTTTAACTTACAAAAAAGATCATTTAGTTTATTCAAACTAATAAGCATTCATTCGGCATATGTGCTTATTGCTGGGCACTCACAGGAAATGCCGTGATGAATAGAAACAGTCCGAGTCCTCGCAGAGCATACATTCTCATCGAAGAGTAGTGAGAGAATAAGTCCGTAAGTTATTACACCTTGGGTACAGCCATGAAGGAAAGGAGGGGCTCGGTTGGGGCAGTCATTCCAAGGGCAAGGGAAACGTATTTTGGATAGGCTGGTCAGGGAAGACCTCGCTGAGGAGGTGACATTAAGCTAAGGCCGAAAAAATGAGAAGGATGTGACCCTAGGAAGAGTGTGGGAAGAGAATGTTCAAGCAGGGGTGGGGGATACATACACAGAGAGGCTGCAACAAGAAAAAGCTTGAACATCTTGAAGGCACTTTAAACAGTACCAGTATAGGGGTGCCTGGGTGGCTCAGTTGGTTGAGCATTCAACTTCGGCCCATGTCATGATCTCGTGGTTCATGAGTTCGAGCCCTGCGTCAGGCTCTGTGCTGACGGCTCGGAGCCTGGAGCCTGCTTCAGATTCTGTGTCTCCTTCTCTCTCTGCTCCTCCCCCACTTGTGCTCTGTCTCTCAAAAAATAAATAAATGTTAAAAAAAATTTTTTTTTAATTAAAAAAAATAAAAGCCTGGATGGCTCAGTCGGTTGAGCCAACTTCGGCTCAGATCATGATCTCGTGGTTGTTGAGTTCGAGCCCCACTTCAGGCTCGCTGCTGTCAGCACAGAGCCCACTTCGGATCCTCTGTCGCCCTCTCTCTGTCTGCCCCCTCCTGTGCTCTCTCAAAATTAAACGATATCAGTACAATGTGCTCTCGCTTTTTGTTGCTTTGTTGCTGGTGCACATCCACTTCTTCAAGGTTCAGTGCAGCAGGGTTTAGGTCTGTGCAGGTTTTCAGTTGGAATTTGGGTTTTGCCTTTCTGGAAGGATGCCTACAGGGCAGCTATAGAAAAGTCCATGAAATATTGATCACAAGCCAGTGGAGATGAATGGAAAAAAAATTAAAAGGAGGAGGAGGAGGTGGATTTTGATGATCCTAAAATATCTCTAAGGTTCACATACACAAAGAACACATTAGGCGGTCTAATGCTGGTGTTCATTTGAAAAGCAGTCTGATTTGTTCTCTGAATTCAAGATATGCTTGCTCTGACTTTGCATGAAACCGCTGATTTCTTATAATTGATCCATAGTATATATTCTTTTCACTATACCTTATGCCTTTTGCAATCAGGTAATTTTATGAGTTTGTGTGTATGTCTGTGTAGATATGTGTATGTATGTATACATATAATTATGTACATTATGTACATACAAATATTTTATTTTTATTTATTAAATATTTGTTAGCATATATGTGTGTGTGTGGGTGTGGGTGTGTGTATAATCCCCCTGCTGATTACTTCCCAGTGGCTTTTTCCACCACTGTTTCAGAGGAGTCATCCTCATTTCCAATATTAACTATGAAAGTGCGTGCCCAGGTAGGAGCTGACTTAGATTCAGTCCACTCCCAACAGGTTGATCCAAATAGGACATTTCTCCTGTCACAGGCATGGCTATAGCTAGTAACTCATTTGTATTTCAAAGAAGCCAAAGCTTTAGTGAGCATTTCACACATCTTTAATTATGGATAATCTACTGGGATGGACACAATGTCCTGACATTCATGAAGTGATTGTAAAATAAAGGCTCTCTTCCACTTGTGATTGAGTTCCCCCATCGCATCTCCAATAGAGTTTACATTTTAACGAAACAAAATCATTTTATAGGCACATACTTGATTTTAAAGTGGAGAAGGCCTTTTTAAGTATAGCAGCAGCACAAGAATAATACAAAAAGACAAAGATTGAAAGGTATCCCTGCATAAGCATATAAAATTTCTGTTTCTAAAAAACAAAAATGTATCACAGTGTGTTCAGTTGCAAAAAAAAAGAGAGAGAGAGAGAGAGAGAGAAGAAAGAAATAAAAGAGAGAGTAAAAGAAAACAAAAGAAAGTGCAATTCAAACCAGCATAGAATTTGTAACGGATTTGATGACAAGCCTTCGTTGTGCCTGCTCTTGAATCCTCTTCATTCTAAGTGTGGCTCCCCCTTGTGGTTGTGAGATAGCTGCTAACAATTTCAGCAGCCACATTTTCTCCATGGTCAAGGAGAGTCACTTTCAGAAAGAAGTCCTTGGATGTTTTCTCAGAAGAGTGAGAAATTTCCTTCCTCAGAACCACCTGTCCAAATTCTTCTTGTGTTTTATTGGCTTGACCCAAAAACCATGGCCAGGAGATGGTAAAGGGCAAAATGCTAAGAAATCTTCACAAATGTAATAAAAGGTTGGCTTATTTTCATATGTAAAAAGCCCTTACAAATCATTATGTAAAATTATGAGTGTGTGATAGGTAAAAAAAAAAAAAAAAAGGAATGAGGATATATTTCACAAAAGAAACCTTTCAAATAGCTGGTGAATTTTAAAAAGTTGAATAACACAAAGTAATTTCATCATAGCAACAATATATTATCAGTTTAGTCACTTCTTTTTATAAATTAGTTTTATTTTTTTAATGTTTATTCATTTTTGAGAGAGAGAGAGCATGAGTGGGGAAGGGACAGAGGGAGGGAGACACAGATTCTGAAGTAGGCTCTAGGCTCTGAGTTGTCAGCACAGAGCCCAACGCGGGGCTTGAACTCACGAACTGCAAGATCATAACCTGAGCTGAAGTCAGACACTCAACCGACTGAGCCACCCAGGTGCCCCTAGTCACTTCTTTTTAACTGTTCACATGGTAGAGTTTGGAAATGGGAACTTTAGTATGTGGTAGGTGAAAACAACAGCAATTCTGTGTCTAGAACCTCGTAAACCATTTATATGCATGAATTTAGGTATGATGATACCACTAAAATGATATTCATGATTGCCAGAAAAGAAATAGAAAATACTCTGGGGTGCCTGGGTGGCTCAGTCGGTGAAACGTCTGACTCTCGGTAAGAGCTCAGGTTGTGATCCCAGGGTCATGGGATGGAGCCCTGCGTTGGATTCCACGCTGACAGCACAGAGCCTGCTTTAGATCCTCACTCTCCCTCTCTCTCTGTCCCTCCTTGGCTTGCTCTCTCTCTCTCTCAAAATAAATAAGCACCAAAAATATCTTACACCAATAGAATATGCCAAAAACAGAAAACACCAAAACTGTCTTACAGCAGACTATTGGTTAACTGAACCATGTGTATCTATCTGACTGAGTACCATCAGGTCATTCAGAATCACATTACAGGAGGCTTTTTGATCACATGGGAAAATGTACCTGGTGTATCAAATAAAAACCATTCCAGAGCATTGTATGATTATTATGTGGCCCCAGTTTTGTATAAAATATGTATTTAATCATAAAAGAAAATGAGTCCATTTGACTACCTAAAACTGAACGAAGAAAACAGAAAAACCACTTCTGGATGGCAGTATACCATAAACAGAATCAGAAGGTCACCGCCTGGAAACAGATTTAAAACACCATTGACAAAAGGATCATCCCTTTCATTTATAAAGAGCTCATATAAGTCAATAAAGACAAGTGAAAGAAAATGGATTAAAAAGACTAGAAATACACAGTTCATGAAAAAAAGTTACAAATGACAGATAAAAATATAAATTTATTTGAGCTGCCTGGGTGGCTCAGTCCGTTAAGCGTCCAACTCTGATCTCAGCTCAGGTCTTGATCTCAGGGACGTGAGTTGAAGCCCTGAGTTGGGCTCCACGCTGCATGTGATGCCTACTTTAGAAATATATATTATGCTAAGCAAAGTAAGTCAGAGAAAGATAGATATCACATAATTTCACTCATATGTGGAATTTGAGAAACTTAACAGGTGATCATAGGGGAAGGGAAAGAAAAACAAGATAAAAACAGAGGGAGGCAAACCATAAGAGACTCTCAAATACAGAGAACAAACTGAGGGTTGATGGGAGTGGGGAAAATGGGTGATGAGCATTAAGGAGGGTACCTGTTAGGATGAGCACTGGGTGTTATTTGTAAGTGATGAATCACTGAATTCTACTCTTGAAGCCAAGTCTACACTGTATGTTAACTAACTTGAGAATGAATGAATGAATGAATATGTGTGTATGTATATCTATATATATAACATATACATACATATGTATATAAATATTTTTTAAATAGATTCTAGAGAAGTTCATTGAAAATTAATCACATTCCTACTGACATCAATTTTAGATCTGTTGTGACTTGCTTGGTACATAACTAAGAAACTTCACTTTTCAAATATTGTATTACAAAATATTTTGGGGGGAAGAAATGGTAGGAGTTCTTACAAGATTATGTTTCTAGTAGGATTTTCAATAATAATAATAGTTACAGCTATGTGGGCAAATGTAAAACCTCAACATCACTGAGCATATCTAGCATTTTACTTTATCTAGATCTTTCTCTAAATAGTAACATCTCTTTCTGTGTCACCACATTATTCTAGCATGAACTACATACTAATTTGATCCCATGTATCGCCCGCTCTTATAAATCGTGCACTCAATGCCATTGTATTGGGGTGGGGCGGTAATTGAGTTATGACCAGTAATGGTCTTCATAGTTTCTTGATCCTATTATGTTCAACCTGTGTAAACTTGAACTGTCAAAAAAGTATCTGTCCTTATTAAGTGTACATTTTCTTATGCTATTCCCCCTTACACTAAGTACAGTCTAAGACAGGGAAATGAAAAGAGGAAGAATATTTCTTGTTCACCCTAAGTATTCCAAGCACCCTTGTCCAGATTATTTCTTTCCCCCAAGAAACGTCTTTCCCCAATATCCCTGTTATGGTGAGCACTGGTAACTGTGGTATGCTGGGGCACAGGGATACGTTGAGGAGCACGCGTCTAAACACAGCCCAGCACTGGTAACTGATGGCATGCTGAGACACAGGGACACACTGAGGAGCACTCGTCTAAACACAACCCTGCTAGCAACATCTTACATTGCCTAGAACCAGAGCCAGGCTGTTAGCAAGAGTTGTGAACGTGGGTTGCATTCCTCTGTAGAAGCAGAGATCTCAGGTCTGGAAAATGAGTGTTCCCCAAAGTCAAGCATTTGCCAGTAGAAATATGTTAATGTATGACTCAAAGAAACTTAAGTCAAATATATTCCTTGTGGTTTTTCTTATGGGGAGTTATTAGAGAAACTTATAACAGCATATTTCAAAAAGAAGTGCTTTTTAAATACCTATATTTTTTAACTTTATCTTGAAAAAGAACAAGCATGTGAGCAGGGGAGGGGCAGAGAGAGAGAGGGAGAGAGAATCATAGCACAGAGCTCAGCGTGGGGCTTGAAGCCATGAACTGGGAGATCAGAACCCGAGCCAAAATGAAGAGTTGGATGCTTAACCAACTGAGCACCCCTTAAATAAGGCATTACCTTAAATAGGTATTAAGGCACCCCTTAAATACCTATTTTTAATGTACATCACGTGTCTAGCACAAGGCCTGGCAGATAGTAGTAAAATAACGTTGTCTCTCCCTTCCCTTATGAGTAGTAACAGTAATCAGAGGGAAAGCAAAGATTGTGGTTGTCAATTCCATGTGTACTTTGGATTGGAAAGAACCTTTGAATAAATTTTTCTTAATTTTTTCTTAAATTTTTCTCATTACCGATAACTATTTAACAGAATACTAGTGCCTCCTTTTTTAAGTTAGCTAATACAGCACCCTCACTTTTCAGGTGAAGAACCTGAAGCCTCCAAAATTTGACTGAAAAATTCTCCCAGTAGTCCAGGGGAATGCCAGCCTCTTGCTCCGGGTCAGGACTCTTTGTACTCCACCCCCAGACTGTGCTAGTCAGGGAGCTGTCCCTCTGGGCAGTGCTGGACTTCTTGAAAAAGTCTCACTGTGGCTGAGGATTCAAGCTTTGTTACATGACTGGATCTTACTTTTTAAGGAATTAGTTGTAGCTGTTTTCCAGAGATCTCATAGGCATTTTTTCTAGGATATCATGGGTATCTCCTCTCTTCCTTCATATTCCCTACCGATGCTACACATACAGTAGGAATTTAGGAAATTCTTGTAGAATGAACCAATGCTCAAAATAATGCTATGCCAAAGCAGCATATTTTGGGATGGTATATCTTGACTCCCTTCCAAATGAGTAATCTGTACACAAAGGATTCTGTAGTCAAATATGTTTTTTACTTTCTGTTGAACAAAGTTAAAATAGATTTATTTACATGAAACTTTTCAGAGCTTTTAATATGCTAAATGTGCATCATGACTTTCCCAAAAGAAATTACAGTGTGCAGCTTTCCTGGATTTAATGAAAATGGAGCTCTTTTTCAGAGAGCATTTCAAAGGCCCTGTGTCCCAGAATTCACTTTTGGAACGCTATAGAAAAGAATGTTAAGATGAACCATTGGCAGGTCCTTTCAAATATTAGTTATTATGTGAGCTTTTGCATGGTCTAGGGAACCATTTAAAATTGAGATCATTTGCAAGCATCTGAAAGCAAAGGTCTACTGGGTTACCTTTTTAAGGAGTCCTGCATGTTTTAAATACTAAACATAAAGGAAGAAAAGTCAGGACATTTGTTACACAAGGTAAAAGCCCAACTTGTACCTATCAGTATTAGATGGAGGTAGATCTGGGGGTGGACAAAGCAGTAGACATCTTCAGACAAAGCTGAAACATCCCTAAGATGCCTCATCAGATCTGTTCACATGCCTACACATGTGACCAAAGCCTATTGTTCTCTGTCAAAAACAGAGAACAGATTTGAGATAGCCTTGACCTCAAGAGATTTTGAACGTGAGTTATCAATTGTATACACTCTCTTTCAAAAAAACAAAGTCAAACCAGAGAGAGCAGTCACTTCAGCACAGTGCCACATAGTGTTTACATTTGAACAGGGCTGAATCCTGAAAGGCTCATCGGAACTATTTAACCCGTTAGCTGGAGTAATTTGATTTTTAATTGTCTTCAAAATAATTGCATGTGGGGCTTTGATAGAGTTAATGCTCAGCTGGTCTTCTGACACTAATTGACCAAGAGGTCCAATTGCTTCTTGAAGCTACAGTTGCAAGTAGGCTGTCAGATCGTGGTATCATCATAGTAAAGAAGAAGTGATTAGCAGGCAGTATTGTGTAGACTGAAGAATTGTGAGGCCACCATTAGCCAGATCCATTCTGGACAAGGCCGTGTATAAAATGCATGAGTCCTAAATGAAGGTTTACAAGTCAGCTGACTTTGCAAGTTAGTCAGCCAGACGATGGTAAAGCAGCTGAGGGATGGTAAATTACACTCCACCAGGCATACACAAGCCTACACACACTCTACTAAGTTCATCAGGACAGCTTATAATGATCAGACTCACATCTTTCTTTGTTTCTTTCGTTCGTTTGTTCGTTCTTGTCTATTTTACTGGTTTTACATTTGTTTATTGACTAAAGCTTTGGTTATTTCATTACTTCTTAATTTCCCCCTGTGTCCTCGAGATGCTATCAATTTATCTATAAAACTAAAGAATTTTGTGTCTATATGCCAAGAACCTACAAATTCTATCCACTCAGTCTTATTTTCTTCTTGTTACATACTAACCTGCTATTCTGGTAAAAACATTGGCACTGGCACTTCATAAATAGTACTTTAAGTCTTTATTCATTTTATCCTTCATAGAATATTTGAGTTGAAGAAGAATAACTTGGGAAGATGTTACTGTCTTTGAGTCTTTTTAAAAAAATAACTCCTAGAAGAGGCCAATCCTTCATTAATCAATCAGTCATGAAATATCCACAATAGGATGCAACCATCATATTCTACAGTAGTTCCCCCTTGTCCACAGGGGATACATTTCAGTATCCCCAGTGGGTACCTGAAACCATAGATAGAACTGAACCCTGTATATACTGTGGGCTTTTTTCCCATATGTACATACCTGTGATAAAGGTTAATTTTTTAAAAAGTATGTAAGAGATTAATAACCATAACTAATAATAGAGCAATTATAACATTATATTATAAAAGTTATATGAATATGGACTCTCTTTCAAAATATCTTATTGTGCTGTACTTACCCTTTTTCTTATAATGATATTATGAGGTGATAAAATGCCCATGTGATGAGATGAAGTAAAGTGAATGACATTGACCTTGTGATGCAGCGTTAAGCTACTATTGACTTTCTGATGATACCTCAGGAGTACCGTCTGCTTCCACACCGTGGTTGACTGTGGGTAACTGAAAACGCAGAAAGCAAAACCATGGATAAGGGTGGGGGGAACTACTGTAATTTGATGGGGTATGTGGATAGATTTTGTGGATTTTACGGTTTGCTTATAGTTCAACCTGTTACCTAAATAAATTCTTCTCTACAACTCTTTAACAATCAGAAACTGTCAGAACTCTGCCAGAATAACTATCTGGGGGAACTTAAGTTTAGAAACATAGGAAAGATGCTTCTCCCAAAAGTTGTCCCTAGGCATGGAGGGCCTTGGGAACTGAAATTTTGAAGGGTTCTGGTTGTGGAAACCAAGAGAATATCCAATTCAGAGTACTGGGGAACTGTTTGAGAACAGGACAGAAAGGGCACAACCCTCATGAGTACTAGAAAACAAAAACAGAAAAACAAAACACAGAGAACCGGGGGGTTGGGGGGAAGGAAAGCTGACCTGTGTTTATTTCTGAGACTAAGCTGGAGATACATAATTGACCTACTTCTTAATAGAGCATAACCTAGAATCCTACATATTTTGCAAAATGGATCTTGTACTTTAATGACAGCCAGATGTTGCTTTGAAATGCCTGACCACTGAGGAAGTATGCACCAGAGGAAAACATGGTAGAATTAAGATTGCGTTATAAAAACATCTGCTTAAACATGACAGATTGTGTTTATATCCACTCCCTCTCAAAACCCCTAAATGAGCAGTAAGGGATAAAAATGGTAGAAACCCACAAGGACAAATAGAACCATCGTAGCAACAACATCAACATAATTTTAGAAGTAAGTGGATGTGTGATTAGTCCCCCAAGCAGGTGGAGAAAGCTGACATCTAAGTGCCTACAGAGAAGAAGGCAGACAGGTAAGCCAGTTTACCCATCCACAGGGCTGTAGAAAATTCAGGAGTGGGAAGGGCCAAGAACCTCTGGAGGTAAGGGTGAGGAGGAGAGCTGAAGGAGGAAGTTGGTTGACAATCTGTATGAAAAGCAAAATAAAGGTCTCCTCCCAGACCTCACAAAGCCAGGTGACGACCTCAGTCTCATTCTGGTAGAAGCTTACTCTGAAAAAATAGAACCAGAGAAGCCCTCGGCTCTGGGGAACACCAGGCACAGTGGAGGAGAGGAGTCAGGCACCACATTGAAACCAAGGAAATTAAGTGAAAATCTGGATTCTAAAGATTCCCCACCGCCCCACCCCCACCCCCACCCCCTGCCTCTTTACTCAGAATTCTGGCAGCAAAGAGGAAAAACACTAAGACACTGACATTCTGGAGTTCCTCACAGATGGCCCCCACCTAATTACTCTATGTATTAAAGCTCCCATTCATAAAGCACATACACAGATTTTTTGAGTGGCATTCCGTAATGGACGGCCAAAGATCCCCAGACATTTGGACATTTGAGGAAGGCCTCTAGCACAAAAGGCTGAGACCAAGACAAATGGGAGAATAAGGGACTTAGAAGTAATATACAATGCAGGGAGCAGTGTAAAAAGTAAAACCATGATTCATATCCACAGAGAGGAAAAATGAGATGTTGCTTTTGTTAACCAAGAGCAATGTGCTTTTAAAAGAAATATTTGGGGGCGCCTGGGTGGCGCAGTCGGTTAAGCGTCCGACTTCAGCCAGGTCACGATCTCGCGGTCCGTGAGTTCAAGCCCCGCGTCGGGCTCTGGGCTGATGGCTCGGAGCCTGGAGCCTGTTTCCGATTCTGTGTCTCCCTCTCTCTCTGCCCCTCCCCCGTTCATGCTCTGTCTCTCTCTGTCCCAAAAATAAATAAACGTTGAAAAAAAAAATTAAAAAAAAAAAAGAAATATTTGGAGAACACAGATAAGCTCTTGAAAATGGAAAACATGACAGCCAAAATAAAAGATTTAGTATGAGGCTTGGAAGATGAAGGTGAAAACATTCATTCATTCAGCAGATACTGTTGAGAGGCTACTGTGTCCTTGACATTATTCTAGGCAGTGGTGTATCATCCGTGAGCGAAAAAGACAAAGAGCTCCTGGCCTGGTAGAGCTTACATTCCAGTAGGAGGAGAGTGTAAACAGTGCAATAATACGTGAGTTCCATGGTGTTGCAGAGGGTCAAGTGTTAGAGGCAGGAGAAAAAATAGAGCATGGTAAGAAGAGAGAGTGCCAGAAGGGGAAGATGGAGACAAGTTGGATTTTAAATGGATGGTCAGGGCCAGGCTCACTGGGAAAGTGACCACTGAGCAAGGATGCAGAGAGAGAGAGTGAAGAGGTTGGCCGTGCGATATCTGGGGGGAAGATCATTCTGGGCAGAGGGAGCAATTAGCAGAAAGGCCCGGACTCGGGGCGCCTGGGTGGCTCGGTTAAGCAGCTGACTTCAGCTCAGGTCACGATCTCGCGGTTCGTGAGTTCGAGCCCCATGTCAGGCTCTGTGCTGACGGCTGGGAGCCTGGAGTCTGCTTTGGGTCCTGTGTCTCCCTCTCTCTCTGTCCCTTCCCCCACTCATGCTCACTTGCTCTCTCTCTGTCTCTCTCAAAAATAAATAAACATATGGGGCGCCTGGGTGGCGCAGTCGGTTGAGCGTCCGACTTCAGCCAGGTCACGATCTCGCGGTCCGTGAGTTCGAGCCCCGCGTCGGGCTCTGGGCTGATGGCTCAGAGCCTGGAGCCTCTTTCCGATTCTGTGTCTCCCTCTCTCTCTGCCCCTCGCCCATTCATGCTCTGTCTCTCTCTGTCCCAAAAATAAATAAAAAACGTTGAAAAATAAATAAATAAATAAATAAATAAATAAATAAATAAATAAATAAACATAAAAAAAAAAAAAAGAAAGAAAGAAAGGCCTGGACTCAAGAGGGTGCTGGCCTGTGTGAGGGGTGTTGGTGGAGGAGTGGGGGGGCGGGTAGCTGGGGGTAGATGGCAGGGTGGCTGGCCTGTGTGGGAGGGGGGGTGCCAGGGTGGCTGCAGTTGGCGAGGGCAGGGGTTAGGTAACCACACCAGAGAACGTGGGGCCTTGTAGGTTAGTGTGGGGGCTTTGGTTGGCTGTTACTCAGGGAAATGCAGAATGGTGGCAAAGTTTTAAGCAGAGAAGTGACATGATCTGATTTTGGTCTTGAAAGGATCACTCTGGCTACTGTGTCGGCAGAGTCAACTACAGGGGGTAAAGGTACACAGGAGAGGAATTGGATTCTCTCAGTAGCAAGGATGTATCCACTGTTCTCTGATGGTCTCTCTTTGTACCTGGCTATTCCGAGTCAGCCTCTCTGTTTGCCTCTGTCCTTTTTCCTACCTAAGAAATGACTTGCTGGCCCTCTCCCCTGTCAGCCTGCTTTCTGCTTTATATCTTCGTATTAACTTTCCCTCCCAGATCCCACTGTGTCTCCTTCAGCTTTCAGCTTCCACTCTTGCATCATATCCTAAAACATATAGTATCTAGTTAGTTCCTCTTTAATGTTAATACCGTTTTAACAAGGGCCCCTTTGGCTCCCTTGTTTTTTTGTTGAACCTCTCTAGACATATGCAAATAAATATTAAACATTTGCTTATTGCATGTAACATTTAATTCTCTGCTTTCTGACATTCCATCATGAGGCAAAGTCCTCGACAGGCACAAGCTTTATATGACTCTCGAAAAACCCAACAGCTTAAGCTGCTTTAAACAAAGAGGGAAGTGGGAAAATCAACAACATCCCTCCCCTGCACAGACTAACAAACTCTTATGGGAGTATATCTGTTTAAACCAAATATGCTCAGATTACAAGGAAAAATACATGAATAATTTTTTTCATGTAGTCCTTTTCCTCTGTAGTTTTTCAATGCTACTTTTCTCAGAGTAAAAAAACTGAAGCCTAAGGGACTTCTGATAAAGTTGGCACTATACCCGCAGGCTCACAAAAATTTCTTTCCCCAAAATTTGCTGAAATTAACAAAAATGTAAAACTTCCAAAGAACATGCTGTGAACCCCCAAACCAAGAAAAGATCCCAACTTCATACCATTAGCTGAGAAATGCCACCCAGAAAAAGAAAAGTGGGACCAAACTGAACGAAGGTACTAAAAAGATCAATACATTCTTCAAAGAGAAGAGTGGAACATGGAAAAGTACAAGGAGGGAATTCTGAAAAGTCTCACTGCTTTTGCTGGTGTTGGCATTGAGTATAGGTGTGCCAGAGGGAAGGCTTGGAATAATCCACACCCGTCTAGGGATCCCTTCTTCCATCAAGAAGACATTCTCCCTCAGGCAAGAAGAGTCCAGAAGGTTTACAATCCTTCCTTGCCTCTGATATATCAATAAGTGGGCAAGGAATGGGGGAAGCGCCTATGAGAAATAATATTAGGGCTGAATCAAGAGAAAGCTCCACAAGACATGGAAAAAAAGAATAGCTGTCCTCCATCAAGCTACGAGATTACAAGACACCCCAGACTCGGTGAAGCAAACTTCTGGTGCATTTCTTTTCTTTTTCTTTTTTTCTTTTTAATGTTTGTTTTGAGAGAAAGAGCCAGAGTGTGAACAGGGGAGCGGCAGAGAGAAAGGGAGACACAGAATCGGAAGCAGGCTCCAGGCTCTGAGCTGTCAGCACAGAGCCCGACGCGGAGCTCGAACCCGCGAGTGAAATCATGACCTGAGCCGAAGTCGGACGCTCAACCGACTGTGCCACCCAGACGCCCCTGGTACATTTCTTTACTCTTAAGGAAGGCGCTCGATGGCAGCTACCTCCAGCCCCAGCTCTCTTTTCCTTCCTCTTGGGCAACCGGGAGACTAAATAAAGCATATAAATAATGGACATCTGGTCCACATTACAGGTGGAAGAATGAAGCAATACCCAATCCAACACCATTTGGGGGCAGTTAGTAGGCTGAGAAAGAATGGCTCACATTCATTAGAGTTTCCAGGACGCACGGACACGCGACTGAGGCAAAAAGTCTTCACATACAAAAAAAGAAAGTAACACAGCCCGCTGATGACAAATAAAGAATAGTCATAACTACCCGTGCTTATTGAGTACTGGCTATCTACCAGGCATTGTTTTTTAAGGGTTTTATGTGTATTAACGCCTTCAATCTTCGCAATACGGGTACAAGCTAAGCACCATTGTCATCTCTGTTTCACAGGTAAGAAAACTAAGAGAAGTTAAGAAGCCGGCCCAAGTTTACCCAGGGTTTGAACACAGGCATTCTGTGTCCAGAGCCTGTTCTCAGCCCCTCTGCTCTTGCCCTCCAAGACACAGCATTTTAGACAACTGGTTTACTCTCAAGGAAATCAAAGAGAACAGAAATTTACAGGACATGCACCCTTTCTTGGAAGCTATTGGAGGGAGGAAAACCAAGAAAAAGGAAGACAAATCCTCGGGGATCCAATATGGAAGAGTAGTTTAAAAAGTTTCTGGGATAGGAACTGTGCCCTAGGCCAAAGGGGCATAAAGGATACGGGGAATATCAAAGAAAAAGACAGGTGATGTACTCAACAATCAGAAAAGTCATCACTGATCATTTGATGGATCTGTTAGAGCACCATCAAAAATTAGCAGTAGGCATATAGAAAGTAAAGCAGGTTTAAAAAAAATTTTTTTCAAAGTTTATTTATTTTTTGGGACAGAGAGAGACAGAGCATGAACAGGGGAGGGACAGAGAGAGAGGGAGACACAGAATCGGAAACAGGCTCCAGGCTCTGAGCCATCAGCCCAGAGCCTGACGCGGGGCTCGAACTCACGGACCGCGAGATCGTGACCTGGCTGAAGTCGGACGCTCAACCGACTGCGCCACCCAGGCGCCCCTAAAGCAGGTTTTTAAAATGAGTCAGTTATTAACTATAAGCAAGCACGGATTTACATGACAAAGTAAAGCGCAGAGATAGAGCGAATCTATATGTAACATGTTTAGTGTATATTCTATGTAAATCATTTGTGCATTATATAATAGTATAACGTGTAATGTAAATACTATCGACTTAAATGTTTGATGTGATTATTATTGGGATGATAAAGGAGAGGTAAGAGGGAGGTGAGAGAGCCAAATCACCAATGTCTATAATCTGGATAATGTCCAAAGGGATCAACCAAGAAATAACAGTATATGTGCATTATTTGTTACTACTGGAAGCAGTAGTTAGAACAGTTGTGTGGACTGAGACTGTGAGGTGGGGCAGTGGGATCAGGTGGGCGAAAGGAAAAGCTGCTGTCTTTTTAAATCAGCATTGGATTTGTAAAATACCATCTGACTTTTTTAACTAGGCAAAACCCAAAGAAGCCAAAAACAAAGATGAAATGTTGTTAAACGTTAAAACCTCCCCCTGAAGAAGCACTTACTTATAAAATGCATTTCCCCCCACAAATTACTAAAGAATTAAACCAAAAACATTTTAATGAGAAACTCTGTGAACCCTCCTTAAAAATTAAAAATTGATTTCCTATACAGGTATGGCTCCAGGGAGTCTTAACTGCCTTTCTGTTAAAGAGAAAAGCAACCAACAAAATGAAACTTTGAAAATTGTGTTTTGTTTAAGAAATTGAATCACAGACTTCCACCCTGTAATTGTATTCTTTTGGTTTTTCAAGATGCTAAAGAAGGGACCTTTATTTTAGCACTAGGGTGGAGGCGTAACAAAGCCATCTGCATGATGGATTTGGCGACGGGGAAGAGAGCCATTTTGGCTAAAAAGGGTTGCTGTACTGACGCCATGTGCAGAAACAAGTTTTCCCTGCCTCATGGTCTTTATATATTCTGTTTATACGTGAGCTCTAGGTTCCCATCGCAAACTGCTCGTGTGTCGTGTTTCCCTTACATAGCATGGCTTTTCTTGACTCGTTGGTTCCTCTTCGGGGTCCCTTGGTGACCTCACATGTCACTTGCAAAAAAAAAAAAAAATCTATCCGTATCGTGCAGCAGGCTGAAAAAAGGAGAACATCGCAAGCACGTATGATACGCCAGTTTAGGAGTCGGCATGAAGAAATCCTAAAATGACTGTAATAAAGGAGGCATTACACAAGGTTTTCTGAGAAATTGGTGGGCACAGGTGGGGATTTAAGAGGAAATGAAAGAAACCTGAGGGAGTCTGGAAGCCCCATACTGTGGGCTTTGAAGTAGAGGTTGAAAATCTTGGTCCTGGGAGGCTGGAGACGGGGTGGGGAGGGGGGGGTCGATACCAACAGCCCAGGAACTGGAACGGCTAATTAATTAGCAGCAGTAACTATCAACCAGAACGTGATGGCAGTGTGTACGAGCAGTTTGTTGAAAAAAGTGATGTGTGTAGTTTGGGGTCTTGGAGACTGTAGTAGCAAATAAGGAAGAGAAAGGGGTTTATGCTGGAAGTCTTGTAGAAGGAGTAAGTTTTGGTGGTGGAGGGGAAGAGCCAACAATGAAGTAGAGATTATGCCAAATTCCTTTTTACTTGAGAGACTGAGAAGTACAGGAATGTGGGCAGAGGACCCTGAAGGAAAAGCATAGGTACCTCTGACTTCACCATGCTTGGGTAAAGCAGGCACAGAGACATTTATATATTGTGTGATTGATTTCTGAGCACAGAAAAGATGTTAAAAGATTCTTGGTCATCTGGTTTACCCTTTCCCTGGGATTACATCTAAATTGCGGGATTACATCTAAATTTACACAGCACCTGGGGAGGGGAGCCACACAGGCTGTGTAGAAGTCCGTTTGTAAATGCAGCGTGAGGGGACACTAGCGGCCAGTGGTGTAGTCTGTGTAAAGCTAGGTTTCATTAGAGAACTGTAGACGTTGATGGCTTTTGGTTCTGACTCATCCTGCTTCCTTTCAGCATCCTTAAAGTATTTGTCCAGAGGGGCGCCTGGGTGGCTCGGTCGGTTAAGCGTCCGACTTCGGCTCAGGTCATGATCTCACCGGTCCGTGAGTTCGAGCCCCGCGTCGGGCTCTGTGCTGGTGGCTCAGAGCCTGGAGCCTGTTTCAGATTCTGTGTCTCCCTCTGTCTCTGCCCCTCCCCTGTTCATGCTCTGTCTCTCTCTGTCTCAAAAATAAATAAACGTTAAAAAAAAATTTTTCTTTTAAATAAAATAAATAAATAAATAAATAAATAAATAAATAAATAAATAAATAAATAAATATTTGTCCAGAGACATTTGCATTTTGGCTTTCTTCTCTTCATGACTGTTCAAGGACTCTGCTTCAGAGTCAGCACACAGCCCAGCCCGGTTGGACGTCATGAACAGGTAGACCGCTGAAGCCAATGACCAACGTGACTCCTGGCGCCATCTGTTGGTGGCAGGCAGAACTGACGTGCTTTGTCCCTGCCTGGTTTTGTTGGCAATACGCAAGATCCCACGTTGGTACTTCATAAGTAGAGGAGCGTATACGATTTCAAAGTCATGTACTACTGACTGAGCCAGCCAGCAACACTTTTTCTTTCTCTGTTGTGAAGGTGTGGCGAGGCACGCTGGCCCGCATGCGGTACAAGAGAACCAAGGCAGCTCTGACGATTATCAGATATTACCGACGTTACAAAGTGAAGTCCTACATTCACGAGGTTGCCAGACGCTTCCACGGCGTCAAGAGTATGAAGGACTACGGGAAGCACGTGAAGTGGCCAACCCCACCTAAAGTTCTTCGCCGTTTCGAGGAGGCCTTACAGTCAATTTTTAATAGGTAAGAGCCTGCTGCTTCCATTTATGGTAACACACTTAATATATAAAGTCACAAATCTGAGACCGTGGTATTGGCCCAGCCATCTGCCCATGTGACTTTTACCTCATGACTTCAGGTCTGAAGGTTTTGCTTTCAAAGGGGCATCTGTTTACCTCTCAAAATAGCGGAACCTGTTTGTGTTTTTCCCTGTGTCAGCACACAGCTGACAGCAGTGTGCACAACCCCTGAATCATGACATAGTTAAGCTGTTACATGCTATCTCTTTCTTTTATGAGCAAGAAATAACTATTTATTAAAATCACCACATAAAACTCAAACCAGAAAGTCTGTTAATCCTTTGCTTCTCTATCCTGGTTATGAAACATACCAAGGAGTTTATGAAACATACCGATGCCCACATCCTGCCTCCAGAAAGTCATGTTTAACAGAACCAGGGAGGGGGGCCCAAACAGAGGTCCTTTTTTTTTTTCCTTTGAGAGAGAGAGGGAAACAAAGAGGAGTGCAAGTGGGATAGAGAGAAAGAATCTCCAGCAGGGTCCACACCCAGCATGGAGCCTCACGCGGGGCTCGATCCCACGACCCTGGGATCATGACCTTGGTTGAAATCAAGAATCAGACACTCAACCAACTGAGCCACCCAGGCGTGCCAAACAGAGGTTCTTTCTAAAGTTTCCCAGATGACTTTAAAGTTCAAGGGGGAACGCAGTTATTTTAAAGCAACCTTTTTTTTTTTAACACAGTAAATAAACACCCATGTAAAATCTAATATCTTTTCAGCTGATCTTCGTTTTTGGCAGGCTGCCCTGAATCTGAGTGTGCAGTTAGTTACTCACAGCTCCCTCCCCTTCATCACGTAGCCTGTTTGTTGCCACTGGGCACCAGGTACATTTAGCTGTGGCTTAGATACAGCCGTCCAGTGACACACACTAAGCTAGCAGTCTCAAATGTGGTCATGTGGCATTGGGGTATTTCCCAAAGAACACGATGAAATAATTGGCCTACTGAATGTAAAAGAACTAATTTCTAATTCTGTGCTAAATCAGAGTTCATCTTCTTTTAGAGTTAGCTCTGTATAACTGGTGGCAGATATCAAAAGATGTTTAAAAATGCAGAGGAAAAAAATGCTTTAGTATGTATCCTATTTGCCTTTTGTAAAAAGAAAAGAAAAAGAAAGAGGAATGATATCTCATAAAAAGGAAAAAAATCAAACAGTAGTTACTGAAAGCAAAATTAACTCTGTTCTCAGATCTAATGCAATCAATGTTCACTGTAAACCTTGGCAGGCTTTTAATGCACAGGTAAGTGTTTTTCATGAATGGTATCTGTAACCTGCACTTGTGACATAATTTAAAAAGTAGCTAAGCTGTACGTGAATACATGCTCACTATGGTTTTTTTTAAGTGAAATAATATGGAAATATATAGGATATCAAGTTGAAATTCTCCATACCTCCTCTCCTCTCCTCCATCATATTTCCTTCCCCTGAGATAATCACTCATTAACAGTTAGTTTGCACCCTTATATATGTCTGTGTCTGTGCGTTTACAAACACATGCCCCCATGTAAGGGACAGCATGGTATAATGGTTAAGAACACAAACCCTGAAGCCTGGGTCCATGTTCAGTCTCTGTTGCTGCCTGGTTGTGTAACCTTGGGCAAACTAGATAATCTCTCTGTGCCTCAGTTTCCATACCGTATTATGGAAAAAGTAGCATAATAGTAGTACCTGCTTGTAAGGTTGTTGAAAAGGTTATGAGTAAATAGATCTATGAAGCGTTTCAAATAGTAACTGACACATAATAAACACTGTAGAAATGTTTATTCATACTAAGAGTGTGTATGCATATCATATCATTTGAGACTTTTTTCCTCTCTTTTTTTACACAAATAAGGTTATATGACTACTTAAAATTTTTGGAGGGGCATCTGGGTGGCTCAGTCGGTTAAGTGTCTGACTCTTGATTTCAGCTCAGGTCATGATGTCAAGGTTCAGTTCATGAGATCGAGCCCTACGTTGGGCCCTATGCTGGCAGCATAGAACCTGTTTGGGAATCACTGTCTTTCCCTCTCTCTCTTTCTCTCTAAATAAATCAATAAACTGAAAAAAAAAAATTGGGGGGGGGGAGACCTGTCCATGACAAGAAAGATCTATGTAGTATTTTTTTTTAATTTTTTTTTCAACGTTTATTTATTTTTGAGACAGAGAGAGACAGAGCATGAACGGGGGAGGGGCAGAGAGAGAGGGAGACACAGAATCGGAAACAGGCTCCAGGCTCCGAGCCATCAGCCCAGAGCCTGACGCGGGGCTCAAACTCACGGACCGTGAGATCGTGACCTGGCTGAAGTCGGACGCTTAACCGACTGCGCCACCCAGGCGCCCCTCTATGTAGTATTTTTAATTGCCACCAAGAATTATTGATTTGACTGTGTCGCACTGTGACCTGTACAGTCTTCTTTTTAGATTTTGATGATTTTGTATATGGCCTATAATTGATTAATTATTGCAAAATTCAGTTTATTCGTTTAGCAGATACTTACTCCAGGCCAACTGTGTCGTGGTCACTGGCCTGGGTTCCAGGGATATGGTGACAAAAAATAAAGATATAAGAGATAGTCCCAGCCTTCTTGGGGCTTAGGTTAATGAGCACTTTGAAAATAACACATCTGCTGTGTCTGCTAACCTTGCGCACACACAGACACACGTACGTGTGCACACACACTAAATGAATCCTGCCAGTTGTGTTAATCTCGTCCAAAGGCAGACTTTTTCTGTTAAGGGCCAGATAATAAATATTTTAGGCTTTATGGGCTACATATGGTCTCTGTCACATATTTTCCTTTGTTTTGCTCTGGTTTTGTCAAACATGTAAAAACTATTCTTAGCTCACGAGCAGCACAAAACCAGGCCATAGGCTGAATTTGGCACAGACTGTGGTTTACCAACCCCTGATGTAGTCACTGTATCCTACTTAATTTATTCTTAACTTTTTTGATCTGTGGACTACTGAGAAATTAAAGGATTCCGCTCTGATCATGGGTTTTTGTTTGTTTTGTTTGTTTTCTAAAATCGCAGCCTGTCTAATCATGGTTAAGCTCGCTCCTGTTCCTCACAGTAATTCTTTTCCATTCTGGAAAGACTGGGAGCCTTCCTCATGCTCAGCTTTGCCCCCCTTACCATGTTGTCGAGACTGGCGATTTTTATGGCCTCCATAAACATGTTGTTGGGGGCTACATAGGTTTATAGATGACAGTTTACTTATCAGATGCCCAGCATGCCTCTGGAGTCAGTCACGTATAGGCCTTGTCCTGGGCCACTGTGGGTAGTGAAGAAGGGACAGACGGACTGGGCACTGAAGCCGAAAACAGACCAGCAGATAGAGCAAAGACGTCCCCCCACTGAGAATAAAATTTGGAACCTGAGGGCTAATTGGGACAGTTGCTCAGCAAGCCGCTTAGTGTTGTAGGATGTGTCCGTCACCAGTTGACCTTGACTATGACCACCAACTGCTCCCAGCCTGTCATTCTGCCAGCCTTTTGTGGAATGACCTTAGGACAGTCTGTCCCATTGGAGTGTCAGTTGGCCCCAGAGAGCAGAGAAGAGGATTTCACTCTTAGGCTGAGCCTTTACTTCTTCCATGGCTGTTGTTTTTGTATCCTGCTACCTTTGACGCTGTCTGCTGCAGCAGATGGCCCCATCTCACCACGGGCAGCCATTCTTTGTGCGGAGAACTGGCACATCTCCCACCATGAGATCCTTCACCGCCTGTCCTGGCCACCAGCCCTGGCTACTTCAGGCCCAAGGACTGTCCGTACCATTTCTGCTGAAGGGGTTCCTCTCCTCCCACCAAGTGGACCGCACAGTTCAGCACTGAGCCTCCTCACCATCGGCTCGGGCCCGTCTGCCTCGAATCTCTAAGAAATGCTTCATGTCTTTCAGTTCATTGATACTGTTCTCATTTGCTGGTGCTGCTACAGAGTTTTTCCTCGTTTTTATATTTATTTGGTTATTTCAGTAGGAATTTAAGAGAGAAAAACAAACCTTTAGGCTCAAGTCACTCTCTTGAAAATGGAATACATCTTGGGCAAGTCTTAGATGGAAGCAGTCTAACATTTCGTGTACCTACTTAGGGGAGAGAGCACCGCCTCTCCATGTTAGGTGCATCTCATCCTCATGTCCTGAGGAAGCACAGCCAGAGAACCACCGGCCCGATTACTCCATCTGATAGAAAGAAGTTCTGGGGGCACCTGGATGGCTCAGTTGGTTAAGTGTCTGACTCTTGATTTCGACTCAGGTCATGATTTCATGGTGCGTGAGATCGAGCCCCGTGTCAGGCTCCGTGCTGAGCATGAAGCCTGCTTAAGATTCTTCCTCCCTCTACCCCTGCTCTCTTTCAAGGAGCAGGAGAAGGAGGAGGATGAGATGGAGTTGGGCATGTTGTTATTCTGGGTTTGCTTCCATTCCCCTGCTTTAAGACGGCATAAGTGCATGCAGGGCTCAGATGGCTCTGATAGAATAAAAGCTTTGTGCTTGTTTTTCTCAATCAGGAATAGATTAACTTATGTTTTTAGTTACTTGGGCCAACAATCTCAGCGTCGTCTTTAAATTCTCCCTTATTCTCTTGCTTCCACATCTAATACATCGGCATCTGTCCTGGCGTGTCCTTCAAAACACATCTTGGCCCAACACCTGTCTCTGCCTCTACCATTCCCTCTGCAATCCCAGCCATTGATCTCTCCCATGTGCATTACACAAAGAGCCTCCTACCCACTCCAGCCTTCTTTCACACGGCAGTTGGGATGATCCTGTAAAGCAGGGGTCAAGTCATGTCCCTTCCTTGTTCAGAAACTTCCAGTGGCTTCTAGTCTCATTCAGAGTAAAGGCCAGAGTCCTCACAATGGCCTCCATGGCTGTGTGGATCTGTCCCTGGGCTCCTCTCTGGCCTCCCCACCTGCTCCCCTCCCCCACACCCTTCCTGCTGCAGCTTCACAGGGCTCCTCACTGGTCCCCCAACCAACTCAGCAGGTACACACTTTAGAACCCTTGCACTACTGTGCTCTTCCTGGAGAAGACGCTCTTGTTCAAATATCCACGCACCCCCCTCACTTCCTGAATGTCTCTGCTCACAGATCCTGATCAGTGGTGCCCCCCAGACCTCCCTATATCAATAACACCCCAAACCCGTTCCTGCTCTCCACTGCACCCCTGTCCTTCCTTCCTTGCCTGAGTTTCTCCATAGCACTTAGCACGTCACTCATGCTTGTTGGTTTCTTTGCTGTCTGTCCCTGCTTCTAGAATGTAAGCACCTAGCAGAAAGGACCTTTATCCGACTGTTCACTGCTGGGCCTCCATCACCCAGCATCAGGAGTTTAGTAAGTGCCTAGGAAGCATTTATTGATTGAATACGTGATGAATCCAAACTCTCTGTGCTCTAACTATAACTGTTAGGAGAACCCACGTATCATGAAGTTCTAGTTGCTTTCAAAACACACAAATGACAAAGAAAGTTATGCAAATCTTTGTCTAACAAGCTCTGTGTATATTTTGGAGACCTTTGATTTTTTTTTTTTTTTTGGTTGTTGTTGTTGTTGTTGTTGTTGTTGTTGTTGTATTGAGTAGCATGCAAGTACTTTGGTTTAAATTCTGCTTAATGGCAGCTCAGTTATTTTGGGGAATGAATGGGATTGGGCTTGTAAATCCTAATATATTTCGTTTATTGACTTACAGATGGAGAGCATCCCAGCTCATCAAGAGCATGCCCGCCTCTGACCTGCCCCAAGTCAGGGCAAAGGTTGCAGCCATGGAAATGTTGAAAGGCCAAAGGGCCGACCTGGGACTGCAAAGAGCCTGGGAGGGCAACTATCTTGCTTCGGTACGTCCAGGAGAACAAAGTACAATCGACTCCTGCTCCCTTTACAGGAAGGATTTACAGAAAGGGAAGAATTTTTCTGCAAGAATTTGTGGAAAGAACAAGACACTTACAGAAACTAAACTTCTATAAGTGATAAGATATTAAACAAAAAGATTTTGTTGCTTCTAACTGTGCAATATTTGATGTTTCTCCTGCTTTAAAAAAGGTCGTCTGTGTCTCTGTGCCATATGTATTAGGTACACTCCACAACCTAATTTTTACACATTTAAACATTCCCTTGCATAAGTCAGCAGCAATTTTTAATTACCACCTTTATATTAATTATTCCCAAAGCAACATTTCATTCTCCCTCCCATCCCTTATTTTAAAAATTTTATAGGCCCTCCGGTATTACTGTGACACCCCTTTAGCTGCTCACCATCTGGGATGGGAGATAAAAGTATGTGTGTGAAACTGAGCATGGTTACAAAGTAGGCAACCGACAGGTTCCCTTTTCATCTAAAATGCTAAGCAGACTCATTTTGTCATGTTTCCTTTTTCTTTCAGAAGCCAGATACACCTCAGACCTCAGGCACTTTTGTCCCCGTCGCAAATGAACTGAAACGGAAGGACAAATACATGAACATCCTCTTTTCCTGTCACGTCCGTAAGGTGAGGCGGGCTTGAAACAGACCTCCACGGGAAGAAAAGGTGCATTCAGATGAACTTAAACTAGCTGTGACTGCAGGAAGACATCACACAAGGTCCATCCCTAGCTACACCACCAGTGAGCTCTGCCTGCTGTGGGGAGGCATGGATGTAATGGCTGACGTGACGTCGGCTTCAGGGATAGGTTCTGAAGCCTTTGTAAGGGAAGTGGAGATTTTTGGTAACTGTTTCTAGGGAGGAACCTCCCCGAGATCAGGGATTTGTATTTTACTGCATGTGAGTCTTTCCTAGCACGTGCCGGTCTACCTTGCATTTCATGGGCATTTAGTACCTTTTTTTTAATAATTATTTTTAATATTTTATTGATTTTTGAGAGAGAGAATGAGAGAGTGAGCACAAGTTGGGGAAGGGCAGAGGGAGGAGGTCAGAGGATCCAAAGCAGGCTCCGGGCTGACAGCAGAGAGCCCAACACGGGGCTCAAACTCACGAATCACGAGATCATGACCTGAGCTGAAGTCGGATGCCCAACCGACTGCACCACCCGGCACCCCAGATGGTCATTTAGTATTTTTTTTATACATGTTTTATTACTATTTTAAAGGAGGGGAGGGAGGAAGGACATAGGTTAGAAAAAGGAGAAGGACAGAGAATTTGGGAGGTGGGGGAAGGGGGAAGTTATGAACTATGAATATAGTTGCTTATCTGAGGCAACACATGGGTGTGGACTGTTATTTACCTATAGATGATGGCCTTGGGGCAGGCAGAAGTGTGGAAGTTGGAGAGTGGAAGGCAGGGGACATAGTTGGTTTTTTAAAATTGTAGAATACTTGTTTTCAAAACATACAGAGGACATTGCAATAATTAATAAAAGCATTGTGCAAGATTAAGCAAATAAACTTCAAAATATTAATGAAATGGGTGAATTTAAGAAAAATATTTCCTAGCTTGACCCCAGAAGAAATATTGACAAATATGCCAATATATTCCCAAAGGAGGAAAGAATTATCTCATAACAAAAGCCCAGGTTTGGGTGATTTTACAGTTGTTTTCTTTCAAATCTTGAAACAATACACAATTGCAATGTTATTCAGGTCAAAATAATGAAATATTTTTCCATTGTAAGTTTGGCAAACTTTAAGATGTTGATAGCAACCAGTGTATGCAAGAATTTAGAGGAAACACTGTTGGTAGGAGGCCTTTTGAGTGAATAGTTTGGCAATAGCTATCAAAAATTTAAATGCTCAGACCACTTAATCTAGGAATTCCACAACTCAGGATTTATTGTACAATATATTCACACGTATATCCAAAAATAGTTTTATATGTTGTAACAGCCAAAAAACTGGGAAAAAATTACATAAATATATGATTAGACAAACAAATTGTGTATGTGCACCGTAGAATACAGTGTAGCTATAAGATGAACAAAAGAAGGATAAATGTTAAAGAAACTTGAAACCATGGTTTTCCAGTCACTCACATCAAGCAAGGGAAGATGGCGATTCCTAAGATACAAGAAGTAAATGAGTGAGCCCTGCAGTTAGCTGGTTTACTTCCTTGAGAGACTTTCTAGTCTGTGGATGAGTGGGGAAGCCAAGGCAGAGCTCAGTAGACTCCGCTAGTGAAACAAGAGAGCTGAGCTGGGAGACATCACACAGCTGGAGTTTGCAGAGCAGAGAGCCAGAGAACAGCATGCTGCATAGGGGGACCTCCAGATAGCCTCAGAGGGTCCACAGCAGGTGTTCATCTGGGCGCTGCTCAGCATGTGCATGTGAAGCAACTACCCAAGGTCAGAGAAACAACCACCCCAAAGGGTAAGAAGCAACAATGGCCAGCACTCACCAAGGATTGCAAATAGTACCTGCTCCCACCAACCTTTGGAAAAACCTCATGATTCATTGGATACCAGGGAGAGTACAGACAGAAATCTTGTCATTGCTCTTAGGGAGTAATTAGCCCTTGACTAAATGCTGCCCTAATCCCAGCCAGCAAATCTTGAAAACGTGACCCAAAAGAACCATACAGTTTCCAAGAAACTTGTGCCCCAGAACAAATCTCAAAAATATTTAGGGAATACAAACTCTTTAGCACCCAAAAGATAAAATTCAGAATTCGTGCCATTGGATCCAAAATTACCGTGCTTACAAAACAGCAGGAAACTACAACCTATAATGAGAAGAAAAGTCAGTCATTCGAACTGATCCAGGACCGACATAGATTATAGAATTAAAAGACAAGGTCAGGGGCACCTGGGTGGCTCAGTCAGTTGGGCATCCGACTTTGGCTCAGGTTGTGATCTCATGGCTTGTGAGTTCGAGCCCCTCTGATCTATGCTAACAGATCAGAGCCTGGAGCCTGCTTCGGATTCTTGTCTCCCTCTCTCTCTGTTCCTCCCCTGCTCACGCTCTGTCTCTTTCTCAAAAATAAATGAACATTAAAACAAAAAAAAGACAAAGTCATTAAAATAATTGTTATGCATATGTTACGGATAGGGATAAAAAACAGCCTCTAAGGTCTTTTTTTTTTTTAATTCACTTGATGAGGTTAACAGCAGTGTAGATATTGCAGAAGAAAGATTTGTAAACTTGAAGATACAGCAATAAAAGTACCTGAAATGAGACACAGTGAGAAAAAGGGGGAAAAAGATGCCACCGCCTTAAAAAAGAGCAAAAAATTAGGACCCTGCAAGACAATGTCAAGTGGCCCAATACACATGCATGTGGAGTCCCTGTAGGAGAGAAGGGGGAAATTTAAAATATTTGAAAAAATAATGGCTGAAATTTTTTCAAATTTGATGAAAACTGTAAACTCTTAGACTCAAGAAACTCAACAAACCCCAAACACAAAGCAACATGAAGAAGCCTGTACCAAGGCACAACATGATCAAATTGCTTAAAAGCAGTGATAAAGAGAAAAAAGAGGGGCACCTGGGTGGCTCAGTCGGTTGAATGTCCAACTCTTGATTTCGGCTTAGGTCATGATCTCACAGCTTTTGGGATCAAGCCCCACATCGGGCTCTGTGCTGACAGTGCGGAGCCTGCTTGGGGTTCTCTCCCTCCCTCTCTCTCTGCCCCTCCCCTGCTTGCTCATGCTCTCTCTCACAAAATAAATAAGCATTTTAAAAAGAAAAAAGATTGAGGAGAAAGATGAGAATGCATCAGATTCCTTGTCAGAAAACAATGCAAATGAGAAGATAGTTGGATGTGAGAGCTTCTTGTACTGAAAGAAGACAAAGGCTGTCAACCTAGAAGTCACCACCCACCGAATACATCTTTTAAAAACCAAAGTGACACGGGGGCGTCTGGTGGCTAAGTCTGTTAAGCATCCGACTTCAGCTCAGGTCACAATCTTACCTTTTGTGAATTTGAACCCTGGGTCGGGATCTTGCTGTCATCATGGAACTTGCTTTGGATCCTCTGTCCCCCTCTCTCTAAGTCCCTCCCCTGCTCATTCTCACTCTGTCTCTCTCTCTCTCTCTCTCTCTCTCTCTCTCTCTCTTTCTCTCTCTCTCCCTCAAAATAAATAAACTTAAAAAAGATTTTAAATAAATAAACCAAAGTGAAGTAAAGACTTCTTCAGACTTATCCAAAAATAAGCATTACAGGAAATGTTAGAGAATGTCCTTCAGAGAGAAGGAAAGTGATTCCAGACGGTAATATGGGGCATACACCAAGGAATGAAGAGTAAGGGGAATGGTGGCCACATGTGTAAATAATATTTTTCTTATTATTTACATTTTGGGGGCACCTGGGTGACTTAGTTGAGCGTCTGACTTCAGCTTAGGTTGTGATCTCACAGTTCATGAGTCTGAGCCCCACATCGGGCTCTCTGCTATCAGCACAGAGTCCACTTTGGATCCTCTGTCCTCCTCTCTTTCTGCCCCTACCCCGCTTTCTCTCTCTCTCTCTCTCTCTTTCTCTCAAAATAAATAAATAAACTTTCAATCAATCAATCATTCGATCTCCTGAAAAGACAATTGCATACCAATGCTCATAGCATTCTTCACAGTAGTTAAGGTAGAAACAACCCAAATGTCCACGGACAGATGAATAAAGAATACATGTATCCACATGATGGAATACTGTTCAGCCATAAAAAGGAATGAAATACATGCTACAGGGTGGATGACCTTGAAGATATTATCTGAGTGAATAAGACACAAAAAGACAAATATTGTATTACACTTATGTGAAGTAATAGATTAGTTGCATTAATAGAGAAAGAAAGTAGAATAGTGGTGACCCCGGGCTGGGGTATTCAAATATTCTGAGGAAGAAGAGATCACCTCAATACGATACAGACTTTTTAACAAAATAGACAGTAACTTTTTTTAAGCTCCGAATGAAATAAACATCACCAAGGAAAGCTTGTTGGCAGTATGTTGGAGTCTAATTCTGAACTCATAGATCTGGAAACTCTTTTAGAAGTAGACCTGGAGTTGATCAGACAATCAAGAAATGGCTTTTGCTGACCAGAATCAGACGCAAAACCATATATAAGCCACAATGTCAATTGGTGAATTTCACAACAGAATGTATCATTTTATTGAATTCTCATATCTACTATCTAGGGTACTCCCTTTCTAGTATCAAGCTATATGAGAAATTAGTAATCAGAACAGTTGACCAAAGAGCATTGAATGGTTGTAAGAATTATGTCATCTACTACGGAAAAACCTGATGTCTGATTCTGTCGTTCCAGTGATGACAGTTTGATGTCTGACAGCATGTCTCTACCTGGATCCTGCTGGATAAAAGCTGAAAAATTCTTAGTCATGCTCCTGTGTTTCTAAATTCAGTGGAAAATAATATTTCTTCACACTATGCCTTAAATAATTTAATTTTTTTTTATTTGAGTATAGTTGACATGCAGTGTTACATCAATTTCAGGTATAACATAGTGATTCAACAACTGTCTACATTGTGCTATGCTCACTAGCTATCATAGGTCACCAAACCACACTATTACAATATCATTGACTGTATTATCTATGCTGTCCCTTGTATTTCCATGACTTTTTCATTCCATAACTGGAAGCCTGTTTCTCCTACACCCCTTTATGCAAATGCCCATCCCTCTCAACCCCCCTACCCTCTGGCCACCATGAGTTCGAGTTTGTTCTCTGTATTTATAGGTCTGACTCTGCTTTTTGTTTATTCGTTTTTTATTTTTATTTTTTTAAATATTTTTAATGTTTATTTTTGAGAGAGAATGATAGAGTGTGAGCAGAGGAGGGGCAGAGAGAGAGAGGGAGACACAGAATCCAAAGCAGGCTCCAGGCTCTGAGCTGTCAGCACAGAGCCCAACGTGAGGCTCAAACCCACAAACTATAAGATCATGACCTGAGCCAAAGTCGAAAGCTTAACCAACTGAGCCACCCAGGCGCACCATTTGTTTTCTTTATTAGGTTCCACATATGAGTGAAATCATATGGTATTTGTCTTTGTCTGTCTGACTTATTTCACTTCACATAATACTCTCTAGGTTCATCCATGTTGTTGCAAATGGCAAGGTCTCATTTGTTTTTATGGCTGTGTGATATTCTATGATAGATATCTCACATCTTTCTTATTTGTATAATACTGCAGTAAACATAGGGGTGCAAATATCATTTTGATTAGTGTTCTCATTTTCTTTGGGTGAATAACCAGTAGCAGAATTATTGGATCATATGGTATTTCTATTTTTAATTTTGTGAGGAATCTCCACAGTTTTCCACAGTGGCTGTACCAATTTACATTCCTACCAGCAATGCATGAGGGTTCCTTTTTCTCCACCACCAACACTTGTTATTTTTTGTCTTTGATTCTGACCATTCTGACAAGGTGTAAGGTAATATCTCATTGTGGTTTTGATTTGTATTTCCCTGACGATGAGTGATGTTGAGCATTTTTCACGTGCCTGTTGACCATCTGCGTACATTTGGGAAAATGTTTGGGTCCTCTGTCCATTTTTTAATCATATTGTTTGGTTTGCTGGTGTTGAGTTTAGATAATGCCTTTTTTAGAAACTTATCAGTCCCAAGGACATGCCAAGGTAAACTTGGTATGATTTCAGTAAAGCCCTTTCCTTTCTGCTTTGAGTCTTTCTGAAACGACCACTTTCCATTAACTACAGTTATAAAATGTCCTTAAAGGTGGGAGATGTCTGCAAATAGCTGCCTTCACCAATAATGTGTTTTCTGTTGGTCTAACTCTCCAGGGGAACTTTATCTCTGGCCCCCTGTGGTGGTGACTAAAACTATAAATAGATTCTTTGGTTGAGGATTGCAGCATGGGGAATAGAAAGAAATAAGATGAGATCTCATCCAGTAGTGAGTCTGTGAGCCAATTTTTCTATTACTTTATGAATTTAAGAGAAAGGAAAACAGTGTTCCTATGCCATAATTATTTTAATTAACTTTGAATTTATAAATTTATATATACATGTTAAAATTTTCTCTCTGCCACTTAGATTCAGCTGAGTTACGCAACATAAAGCTCTTTCCTTGGTACATGATGTCCTTGCCACTCACTTGCTGTTTTAAGGATGATTTGAGTTGTTAAAACCCAAGGTAGAGATTTATGACCTGTTCTCCTTAGAAATTCCATTTTTATGTAAAAAGGACTGTAATATTTCTAAACAGCACTTCAATAACATTTCTGCTTTGAGGTTTTTGTCTTCTGGTTTCCAGGTTAACTCATGGACCCATCACAGAAGGAAAGTCCTCTCCACTTTACCAGTGTGCTCTGTTGATGTTGACTCTTGTGTGAACTCATGAAATTATGCAACAAGCTTTTCTTTTTCTCATGTTCTTGTGCAACGCACATGTATTTCCTCATGAGATTTTGCCCAAGAGGAGGGACTGCTTTTACTTATTATTCAGGATCCACTGTAGATGCTCCGTAGTCTCCATACTCTAAGATGGATACAAATGATGAGTGGATTAGTGTTCTCCAACATGAGTTTCACAGGCCAGTGTTGTGCTGAATGTATATTAATTTGTCTTTAAAAAGGATTCCTTGTATCATAATTGGGAAACGCTGGGTTCAGCAGTTAAATATCCTCTTTTAAGGGCAGAATTCTCAGAACCTTTAATATGTTCATGGGTTACGAGTATCCCTGGGGAGGCCATGGTTTGCAGCGTTCCTCAAACCTACCAGACTTGGAACCCTTTCTTTCACGAAGCCTCATCTGAGGCTGGTGTTGTGTAGAACCACTTAGAAAAAATGCTGACACAGAAGCTCCACAGTCACCTTGTTTCAAGTCTTCTGACAAGGGCCACCTCCCTTTCATGGCAAAAACCATTGCTGTGTGAAGTAAATAATTACTACCAAGAGTAGTATACTACCACTTGAACTCTAGTTTCCTCTTAATTACAGGTACCATTTTTCGTCAAGTTGAAGGCTGAAAAACATGCTTTGGTTCGAAAAGAAATGTTTAGCAAATTGACTGATTTCTAAAACTATGAGGCAGAAGGGAGGAGACCATAAAATTCAAAAACCTAAATTTGAGTTTGCTGTTTCCTACCCTGCTGTGTCCCATCTTACCTGTCCTAATTTAGTTAGCTATGGATCCTGCCAAAGGTAACGGTGTGTTCAAATTTATCTCTGACTGCTTCACTTGCATCTTGAAAATGTGGTCTTGGGAGCAGGGATGGAGAATATATAATCACAAGTGTGGCTTCCCCTTTACCTTGGCGGGGGGGGGGGGGGGGGGGGAGGCGTTTAGTGTTCTTCGTTGTTTTGTTTTGTTTTGCTTTGCTTTTCCTTCTGAGGAACTTTTTCCACTGAGGAACATGACATTATAGTGGTTCAGAAATTTTTTGTGCTCAGTTTTGATTTAACTATTCCCCAAATCTAAGATTGAAGCATCCCAATTAGCATATAGATCATTCCTTGTTTATGAAATGTTCTGAGGTTAATTCTACCTGTTAGGGAAAGATTTACCTACAAACATGGGCATACTCTGACTCTCTCTGGCACTCTACAGAATCACACAGACATGTACATTTTCTCCCTATCCCATTACCTAGATTTATTTTCTTTTATGTGAAATTATTTTCACGTGTTAATTTCTTATCTATCTCAACTACTAGACTCAGATTCTTATTATAACCAAGGGCTTCGTGTCGTTCCTTTGTATATCATCAGCAGCTTATAGAGTGCTTAAAAATGCACATGGCAGGGCGCCTGGGTGGCTTAATAGGTTAAGCATCTGACTTTGGCTCAGGTCATGATCTCACAGTTCTTGAGTTCAGGCCCCACGTCTGGCTCTGTGCTGACAACTCAGAGCCTGGAGCCTGCTTCGGATTCTGTGTCTCCCTCGCTCTCTGCCCCTCCCCCACTCACACTCTCTCTCTGTCTCTCAAAAAATAAATGTTTAAAAAAAATGTACATTGAGGGACGCCTGGGTGGCTCAGTCAGTTAAGCGTCTGACTTCAGCTCAGATCATGATCTCACAGTCTGTGAGTTTGAGCCCCGCGTTGGGCTCTGTGCTGACAGCTCAGAGCCTGGAGCCTGCTTCAGATTCTGTGCCTCCCTCTCTCTCTGCCCCTCCCCTGCTCATACTCTGTCTCTCTCTGTCTCAAAAATAAATAAAAACATTTAAAAAAATATTTTTAATGTACATTGCAATTTTGGAAAAAAATTATCAAATTATTTAATTTAAGGAAATGCTTACTAGTATAATTTTTTTCTAATTAATAGGAATCATGTGTTGGATTTTAAATGTAGGAAAAAATGGGGCACCTGGGTGGCTCAGTCGTTTTAAGTGTCCGAATTCAGCTCAGGTCATGATCTTGCAATCCATGAGTTCAAGCCCCGTATTGGGCTCTGTGCTGACAGCTCTGAGTCTGGGGCCTGCTTCGGATCTGTATTTCCCTCTCTTTCTGCCCCTCCCCAACTCAGCTCTGTCTCTATCTCTAAAAAATGAATAAATATTGAAATAAATAAATACAATCTTTTTAAAATGTAGGAAAAAATTAATTCAATATCATTTTTAGCTGTCCGATTATAGAAAGACCCTTTTCTCCATGAAAGTGTGAGTCTATTTTTAAGGGTAGCTACGACCAAGTAATACGGGGTTGCAAGTACAGACACAAATGTTTCTCCTAGATCCACCCGGGACGGTTCCCGGGGCCGGTCAGCATTCTGTGCAGAGTATTGTAGTGATGGCTGCTGCTGAGGATCCTGCCCTCCAGAGACATAGACTCTGACGGAAAAGAGTAACTCATGGGACAGACACTTCATGAGATAAAAGAAAATGTGCAAATAAATCTCAACAATTCCAACCAGAAGAAGAAGAAAATTCCAGATGAGCAATCCATGCGCTTCTACAGTGTGTGCTATGTTAGGGAGCCTTTTACTAAAAAGATAGCTTAACTGATAGTCTTCCAGCCTCAGAAACAAGAAGGCCAGAATCCACAGTTCCTCTTTCTTCAGTGCAGAAATGGTTTTCCAAGACCATACCAGGCAACGGGGACTTCAGCTGTTGAGCAAACGTGCTTTCATTTGCCACTGGGGAAATCTGTTTCGCACGTTACGCAACCTCCCCAGTGTGCTGCTGTATTTTCTAGTCTGACAGTTCTTATCACCAACACTGACTGGCTCACGTGGGGAAGAATGCCTCTTGAAATTATCTTGTGGGGTTAAAAGTGCTCTCAAAACCAACAGATGAGTAAATGCTACAAGTCGCCCACTTTGGTACTGGGTGCTGCGAGGTGTAAGAAAAAAGCCTCCATATGACAGTGACCCGCAAGGAGCTTCCGGTCTGGCTGGAAGACAGAATTACTGTCTGTGAAATAATAAAGCGGTAAATAAGAATCAGCCCTGGATATTTGAGATGCTACACTGTTTTGCTTCTGTAGTTGTGTTGAGGTATACAGTTCAGTGAGTTTTGGCTGGTGCGTGCACCCATGTAAATCACAGCCCTGTCCCAATATAAAACATTTCCGTCACCCTGAAAAGCCCTCTCGTGCCCCTTCTGAGCCAAGCCCTACCACCACCAAAGGCAACCACTCTTCTGAGTACTTTTACCATAAAATATTCTGCTGTTTCTTGACCTTCATTTAAAAAAAAAAAAAGATTTTTACTTTGTTTTGAAGTAAATTTGTAAGTTTTATTTATAACTGTTTTGCTAACTTATTTTTGGCTACTTTACAAGGGAAGCAGCTTTTTTATATACTTCCAATTTTAAGATAATCTGAGTAATCTCTTATACTGGCTGAGTTACTTAAATCTAGATTAGTGAGGTTATAATCAGATTATCACAAGTTTCGTGAGTAAAATCAATCTCCTGTGCCAAACATAGCTTCAACTATAAGTTTAAAAACACAGTGTTCTAGGGGCGCCTGACTGGCTCAGTCGGTTGAGCGTCTGACTTCAGCTCAGGTCATGATCTCACGATTCGTGAGTTTGAGCCCCCATGTCAAGCTCTGTGCTGACAGCTCAGAGCCTGGAGCCTGCTTAGATTCTGTGTCTCCCTCTCTCTCTGCCCCTCCCTCACTTGCACTCTGTCTCTCTCCCTCTCAAAAATAAATAAACATTAAAAAATATTTAAAACAACAACAACAAAGAGGGGCACCTGGGTGGCTCAGTCGGTTGATTCTCTGACTTCAGCTTAGGTCACAATCCCCTGGTTCATGGGTTCGAGCCCTGTGTCGGGCTCTGTGCTGACAGCTCAGAGCCTGGAGCCTGCTTCAGATTCTGTGTCCCCTCTTTCTCTGCCCCTTCCCCTGCTTGTGTTCTGTCTCCCCAAAAAATGAATAAACTTTAAAAATTAAAAAAACCAACAGTGTTCTAAGGGGCGCCTGGGTGACTCAGTCGGTTAATCATCCAACTCTTGATCTCAGTTCAGGTCATGATCTCATGGTCGTGAGTTCAAGCTCTGAATCAGTCTCTGTGCTGACAGCATGGAGCCTGCTTGGGGTTCTCTCTCTGCCCCTTCCCTGCCCACACTTGCTCTCTCTCTCTCTCTCAAAATAAATAAATAAACTGTAAAAAAATAAACAAAAACACAGTGTTCTGCACAACTATTTTAACAAGTATATTTTTTTCATAACAAGCATCCATGGTCTAGAAATTACAAGTGTCTTTGAAATTATTAAAACTTTACAATTATTAAATGAAAACTTTTGCCCTTTTAGTAGAGAAGTGTAGATAGTAACTAAATTTCACAATAAGAAGATAGAGACTAAGGATAGATTTAACTTTATTGTCTTGGAATTTATAAGCATCAGCAAACCTTCCTTTCTTTCTTTCAGAAAAAAGGGTTTGGGACAGGATCTGGTGTTTTACGTGAGCAAAAACGCTTTGGCCAATAGCTCGTTGTATTCTCAAGTATCCTGCTTTATTAGAAAAACCCTGTGCCTTTAGTTGCGATGTTAATTTTTGGTTTCACTCTTAACTCTACATGCATCCTATATATTCATTCTACAACTGTGTGATAGAAGTTCCAAGGAAAGAGTGATCATTTTTTACTTTAGGAATTTTAGAGGCTTTGTAACGGAATGAGAACTTGAGCAATATCTTAAAATATATATAGATAAAAAAGGGGAGAGTGGAAAATCACAAACATTTAAGAGAGAGAGTAACATGAAGAAACCTGTCAGGAGCAGAGCCCTTCCAGAAATAAAGTTTAAAAAGGAGAACGGGGGGTGTCTGTCTGGCTCAGTCGGTAGCGCATGTGACTCTTTTGGTTTCAGGGTTGTGAGTTTGAGCCCCACGTGGGGTGTAGAGACTCCCCAAAAATAAGAATACTAAAATCTTTAAGATAAAATAAATAAATAAAAAGAAAAGTGGCAGATAGAAAAACTCTTAGGGCTCCTGGGTGGCTCAGTTGGTTGAGCATCCAACATCAGCTCATGTCATGATCTCACAGCTCATGGGTCTGAGCCTTGCCTCTGTGATGACAGCTCAGAGCCTGGAGCCTGCTTCGGATTTTGCATCTCCTTCTCTTTCTCTCTCTGCCCTTCCCCCACTCACACTCTGTCTCTGTCTCCCTCTCTCTCTCTCAAAAATAAACATTAAAAAAAATTTTTTTTGAAAAAAGGAAAAACTCTTGAAAGTCAGGTAAAGGAATCAGAATCTGAGTGTCAGGAGACCTTGGAGACTCTAGTCTTTGTATTCAAAGCAGGAATCCCCCTACCACATCCACATCAGGCATTCACTTTGATTCTGCTTGAATCCTTTCCTTGTGGGGCATTTACTGCCCTTCCACGCGGCCCACTCTTGTTACGGACGGTAGTAATTATGAGGCATTTGTACCATTGCCTGTAGAAGGCACTGTCCATTTTTGAACATGTAGATTTAGTGACATACTCGTTATACTTAAGGACATTTCATCTAAAATACACCTATCCATTGCATTAGGAAAAGGGCAGAATGCATTGTTTCAAATAGGGGTTATGTTTTTTATAGCTTTATTGAGATATAATTCACATACCATACCGTTCACCATTTTAAAGTATACAATTCATTGGCTTTTACTGTGTTCACAGAGTTGTATTTCCATTACCACAGTTTTCATAACTCCTTAGCTGTCAGCCCTGCAAACTTTCCATCTCCCCCAGCTGAGGCAACCAATGATCTACTTTCTGTTTCTACAGATTTGCTTATTCTGGACATTACATATAAATGGGATCACACAATATGTGGTCTTCTGTTACTGGCTTCCTTTACTTAGCATGATCTTTTTAAGGTTCATCCATGTTACAGCGTGTATCAATACTTACTTCTTTTTACTGACACGTTATATTCCATTGTGCGGATATATCCTATTTTATTATCCGTTCATCAGTTGATGGACATTTAGGTTGTTTCTTCTTTTTCACTGTCATGATTACTGCTGCTGTGCACATTCATGCACAAGTTTTTGTGTGGCTATGTTTTCAATTCCCTTGTGTATATACCTAGGAGTAGAATTTCTGGGTCATATGCTAACTCTATATTTAACTATTTGAGGAACTGCTGGACTGTTTTCCAAAGCAACTGCATCATTTTACATTCCCACCAGAAGTGATGAAGGTTCCAGTTCTCCACATCCTGGCCAATATTTGTTATTACCTGTCTTTTTTATTATTGTCATTCTAGTGGGTGTGAAGGTGGTATCTCATCGTGGTTCTGATTGACATTTCTCTGGCGGCTAATGATGTCATGCATCTTTTCCTGTGCTTTCTTGGCCACTTGTCTGTCTTCTCTGGAGAAATGTCTGCTCCAATCCTTTACCCGTTTTTTTGTCTTTTTATTATTGAGTTACATATTCTAAGTTCAATATACGTTCTGTTCCTTTAGAGATACAAGCCCCTTATCAGAAATGTGATTTGCAAAACATTTTCTCCTATCCTCTGGGTCGTCTTTTCATTTTTTTAATAGTGTCCGGGTCACATGTTTTTAGTCCCATAATTCTTCCGGGTTTTTCTTGTTTTCCCTGTTAAACTGTAAAATTGTGAAATTTAAATTGTAAAATTCTACAAACCCGGAAACCACTACTCCTTCTAGATCTCTGTTCATCCAGGAGAACGGGCCTTGCATGGTACATATCTGTTCGAGAATGTGTCTCTACCACCAGCCACTGCTGCCCCTAGAGGTTTTCCTGCAGATAATTTGATTTCATTCTGGGTGAGATATTATAGTTTATTGGTTTGTTTTCTTACAGGTGAATCGATTTAGTAAGGTGGAAGACCGAGCAATTTTTGTCACTGACCGTCACCTATATAAGATGGACCCCACTAAACAGTACAAGGTGATGAAGACAATTCCGCTCTATAATGTAAGTGTTTTCTGCTCCTTTCTGAATAAGGGATTCTTTACCTGGTATTCCTGGACCCCAACTGGGTCAGTAATTAATCACTACAACCTTTGGGGCTTTAGGGAGCCCATGAATTCCTGAAATTGTATGCCAATCTTATGTTTTGTACAAATGCACAATTTTCCATAAGAAGGATCTAAGAGTGCCTGGCTGGAGCATGTGACTTTTGATCTTGGGGTCATGAGTTCAAGCCCCACGTTGGGTGTGGAGCCTATTTAAAAAAAAAAAAGAAGAAGAAGAAAAAGAAGGATCTGAAGTTACCAATAAATTAATGAAGCATTTTAAAAAGCCAAGTGTAAGTGTTCTGCATTCTGTGTGATCTTTCTGTATTCCTAATCTTACGTACTGCTTAAATGTTGTGACACATAATGTATTTTCTTATATATTTTCAAGAGGTTTGTTTTTATAGGGAGATGGAATCAGGTAGAAAAACAGTAGAGAATTACTTTATGAAACCATTACCTCTCTTTCAGAGGTAAAATGTGTGCTGTTCCCAAAAGTTCTTTTCACCAATATATTTTCCCTCTGATCTAAACTCACTCAGCTGTTCTCCATGGGGTTTTCAAGTTCTATAATCATTTCTCATTTGAAATATGAAATTTGGTGGATATCTCCCCGAATCTCAATATAAGATTTTTTTTTTAATTTTTCTCCTGCTGTATGTGGTCTGCTTTACAAGTGGCTGTTGGTTCTGATTCTTCAGAAAGATCCTCCTGACTACCAGATCCTTTTGAGAGTCAGGTGGTTTTTGTCTGTCTGCTAGTTCCTAAGGAGAGAGGTCTGTGTTTGTCCAATAATAGAATCCATGAGGAGTATTATTTAAAGATTATTTTAAATCCTTTTGGTATCTGCAAAAGGGAATAGGAAACATACTGTTTTGTAGTTTTATGTTGTTAAATCAAGAGTCCTGTTGGTTGTGAGGGACCACAGAAGGGAAACTATTCCTGGGTTTGCTAAATGATCTGGGACGTCACTGCAGGGTTGATTATGGGGTTGAAATTTGTGTCCATTACACTCCCTGCCCCCAACCCAATACACACACATGCATCTTTCTCCCTTTCAATAAAAAGGCTAATGGATTGCAGCTAAGAAGAAAATAATATTCTAGGACATTCTTGATTTCATATTGTCTTCTTAGCAAGCGCTTGTAATCTCATGTATCAATCACAGTTTAAGCCTAATAACTGCAGTCTTAGAGTAGGAGACGAAGGAGGATATGGGAGAAAATCAGATTTTGTCAAAGTCAAATGAAAGTGTGGAAACAAACAAAAAAAAAATTGTGGCCTGTGTTTTATTTCTTTACTTTCTATTAAAGGGAGATCAATCAGAGCACTTGATACAAGTTCAATAAATAGCTACGCAACTCTTTGAACCGAAGTTATTTTGCCAAACTGCCATCCTTTTTCATGGTGACTTGTGTGTCACTGTTCCCCTTCATCATCAGCATCGTTGTCAGTGTTGTAAACAATATATAATATAAAAATTAACGGCGTTTAACAATTGCAGTAAAGGTAAAACAATGTCAGTAGAATGGGTGCACACTGTCACGGATGCTATCAGTCCTCTGCCTGTATCCCACTGCACCCCCTGATCATTTCTGGGCACACCTTCCTGACTCCAACAGTCAATGTCCTTGTCAAAAGTCCCCCATCAGGCTGTCAGAACCCCCTTTGCCTGCAGCCCACAGTGGTAGCTGGTTTAACAAGGCCCTGTTGGCTGCCTTTCTCTCCCTAAACCATCTCCCCACTCCCTTGCCAGCGTCCCTGCCCCTCCCAAATCACTTCTGTATGTTTCCCAGCCTTTGTCTCGGGGTCTGCTTTGGGAAGAACTAACTTTGGAGTAGCGGCTATGTCTTAGAGGGTGCCAGGTTGAAGGGGACAGAGGACTTCCAACTGGATCTATAAAAATGTTCTTTCAGTCTGAAACAATTATGGCAAACTATTAAGTGTTGATCATGAAAACATGAGTCTTTGTGGCTTTTTTCTTTAAACTTTCTGTATGATCAGAATATTTTGAAATTAAACAGAGTTTAAGACAAGGAACCTTTAAACAATGATAAGAGTAGTGAAGAAACTGGGAAGGGAAGGAAGAAGATGATCTCAGTTTTAACCATGTTGTGTTTCAAGGCAGTGGTGAAACCTGGAAGGTATACATTCCACAGATAATTGGAAATCCAATATAGAGGAGGAAAGAATTCAGCACTCAAGATAAAAATTCGAGAGTGGATCCATGTATAATTGGAGGCTGAAATTATGAGTCTAGAGAGAGAAAGGGGGCAGGTGACTCGAGAACATTCACAGCTAAATGGTCAGCAAAGAATCGCTGAAGGAAATGGAGTAGAAGGAAATCTCTCAATGGGCTTCCATTTGCTCACCTCTCTTGTAATGCATTGAAAGAGCTCTAGTTTCCCTTCAGTACCATCGGTTATGAGTTATTCTAAGAAAGATAAGAACTATAGGAACACTGTTTCAGAATCCAGTTGGAAAGTTCTCAGAAGTCAGAGTAATCGCTAAGAACAGATAGCTGAGGGGCCCACACCCTTCTCATTCTCATGCCTCTCGTTTCTTTTTCATAGGCTCCTTTCCTGTCTCAGTTAAGCTTTTCTGCCCCCAAGAAACAGATTGGGACCATATACTGTCTTGAGTAATGTTTTTAATGAGGATACACATGGTAGTCAGGGAGAAGAATCTGGCGAAAGCTAAGGAAATGCTACCATTCGGTGTTGAAAGAAGCTCTAAGGGGCTGTGTTATCCTGTAGCCCCCTGAGCAGCACGAGTGCTGGGAGAGTCTGCGTTCCTGCCATCCTCTCAGGCTCTACTTCTCTCTGTGTGTCTTCTTACTAACAGTCGCCGTCCTTGCCAGATGGCATGGGCCAGCACTAGGCTTAGATCTAAATCAGCCAACCCAACAAACCATCCGAGTGTCATCCTGCAGTAACATATTGCACACAGGCTCCAGATGAGGCCTTCCCATAGCAACCAATTCCGTATGATCCACATTGCTACCGTAGTTCCTTGTTAAGCACTTGTTAATCCATGCATCGTCTTCCCTGACTTTTCCTGGGATAGCATGGATAATTACTACAGTTCATTTGGGGCATAATTGATCCCTTCCCCCTACAATCTTTGACTACTGACCTTAGGCCGAAGTCATCTTTGGGCCCTGGTCACAGAGCATGCTGGGGTGGGTCAATAGGAGAGAAGTGCTTCAAACAGTCAGCTTCCTCAGGCACCCTTGGACTCCTCCCACCTACACCTGTTCCAATCTCCGGATCCCAGTCTTCATCAAACAAAAACTAAATCATGCTCATGGATGCCCATTGCGGTAAGAGTTTAGGTGATGCTGTAGTTTGGCTATGTGTCTAATCAGTTTCTAAATCTGGTCTTCATCAGTGCTTTTTAGCAGAATGTGTTTCCTTAACTGCTTCCAGCCCGCAATATGGGACCAATATTTGTTGCTTTCCTAATGCACCGTAAAAAGTACTCAACCAATTTACTATCTCTGCATCTCCTAACCCATTGACCTTGTATAAAGCAGTAGCACCTAAATGCCCCAGGCACTTAACTCTAATGGGCACATGCAGCGGCTCCCAGGGGCTCCCCAGAGATCGGTTAAGTGACTGCTTTATCCCTCCAAACCACAGCTTTACATGCTGGGTGGAGAGATCCTATTCCTTGTTGACAAGCTTGCAGCAACCAGGTGCACATCCCGTCTGAGAGGTGTTTCTTGTAGCATCCTGGTGCCTCATTTCTTTCTGCTAGATCTTGAGGCATAATGAACAGAGACTTAAGGAGACTCAAGAAATGGGGAGTTACACCTCAGTTAGAATGCCAGTGTAGGAATTATCTTCATTTGGGGTTTTAGAGAGCTGTAGACCAGATTGTCTTGTCACAGCCTCAATAACTAAACTCTTCATTCAACAAGTGATTGCCGAATACTCATTATGTGCCAGACATATAGGTATTGTGGCACAGAAGTGTCAAAATAGTCAAAATCTCTGCCCTTACAGAATTTACATTGCACTGGGGAGGGGAGGCAGTGGACTCTACTTACATGTATATATTTGTGCATATATGTATATGTATGCATGCATATATATACATACATATACACATCATATAATCCATTAGAAGGGATAAGGGAAGAAATAGAATAGGGAAGGAAGATAGAGGATATGAGGGGTGTTATAATTTCAAATAGAGTGATCAGGCCTCACCGAGAAGTTGACATTTAAGCAGAGACTCATAGGAGCTAAAGAATGAGCCATATGCTTACTTGGAGGAAAAGTATTTAGGGTACAAGGAACAGCAAAGATACAGAGACGTGAGCAGGGAGGAAAGAGCGAGCTACGGGGGACTGGAAATGTTTTGCACCTTGATCTGGTAGCAGTTACTCTTCTGTATATGTTTGTTAAAATTCACCAGGCTGTTTCCTTGAGATTTGTACTTTCTGCTGAGTGTAAGCTATATACCTCAATAAAGGGGGAGGCAAAAGAGAAAAAGAAAGCTATCTATGAAAGAGGATAAGGGAGGGGGTATGTCAAAGAGAAAAGTGAAGTAAATGAAGCAAATGATAATTCAAGCCCAGGGGGAGTTCTGACCCACTCAACAGCCAATGGTGTGTGGACCATTATCGCACAGCATGTGAAACACGTGACAGTCATGTTGGCTTTCTCCTCTGTCTAAACAAGAGTACATTCCCACTCCCCTCCACCCAGAGACGCAGCCCTCAGCTGTTCCTCAGAGGAGAGGGGAAGACACTAACTAAGCGAGGGTGGACGCCTGATATAAGGGAAGCCAGTTGTAGGCTGCCAGTGACCCAGTCCTGGGGCCAAGAGCTCCTCGCTGTACCTCTTACGTTCCCTCCGTGTTCCTAACATTGATCAGATGTGCTTTTTTCTCATTGTTTCCCAGATCAGTTTTGCTGGAGACCTATTTTATTGATTCCATTACCTTTTCATTGACCTCTGCTCTTGTTTTTTTTTTTCTTCTCCATTCTCTAGATTTACTCTGTTGGTTCCTTTTCTAGCTTTTTGAGTTGAGGGGTTAACTGCTTTCATTTTTATTGATTGTTTGATTGATTGATTGATTGATTTACATCCAAGTTAGTTAGCATATAGTGCAATAATGATTTCAGGAACAGGTTCCAGTGATTCATCCCCTACGTGTAACACCCAGTGCTCATCCCAACAAGTGTCTTCCTTAATGCCCCTTATCCATTTAGCCCATCCCCCCACCCATAGCCCCTCCAGCAACCCTCAGTTTGTTCTCTGTATTTAAGAGTCTCTTATGTTTTGTCCCCTCCTTGTTTTTATATTATTTTTGCTTCCCTTCTCCTATGTTCATCTGTTTTGTATCTTAAAGTCCTCATATGAGTGAAATCATATGATATTTGTCTTTCTCTGACTAATTTTGCTTAGCATATTACCCTCTAGTTCTATCCACGTAGTTGCAAATGGCAAGATTTCATTCTTTTTGATTGCTACATAATACTCCATTGTATATATATACCACATCTCCTTTATCCATTCATCCGTCAGTGGACATTTGGGGTCTTTCCATACTTTGGGTATTGTCAGTAGAACTGCTATAAACATTGGGGTGGATGTGCCCCTTTGAAGCAGCATACCTGTATCCCTTGGATAAATACCTAGTAGTGCAATTGCTAGGTCATAAGGTAATTCTATTTTTAATTTTTTGAGAACCTCCATACTGTTTTCCAGAGTTGCTGCACCAGTTTGCATTCCCACCAGCAGTGCAAAAGAGATCCTCTTTCTCCGCATCCTCACCAACATCTGTTGTTGCCTGAGTTGCTAATGTTAGCCATTCTGACAGGTGTGAGGTGGTATCTCATTGTGGTTTTGATTGCTATTTCCCTGATGATGAATGACGTCGAGCGTTTTTTCATGTGTCTGTTAGTCATCTGGATGTCTTCTTTGGAGAAGTGTCTATTCATGTCTTTTGCCCATTTCTTCACTGGATTATTTGCTTTTTGGGTTGAGTTTGACAAGTTCTTTATAGATTTTGGAGACTAACCCTTTATCTGATATGCCATTTGCAAATATCTTCACCCATTCCATCAGTTGCCTTTTAGTTTTGCTGATTGTTTTCGTCTCTGTGCAGAAGCTTTTTACTTTGATGAGGTCCCAATAGTTCATTTTTGCTTTTGTTTCCCTTGCCTTCGGAGACATGTTGAGTAAGAAGTCGCTGCTGCCAAGATCAAAGAGGCTTTTGCCTGCTTTCTCCTCAAGGATTTTGATGGCTTTCTGTCTTTCATCCATTTGGAGTTTATTTTTGTGTGTGATGTAAGAAAGCAGTTCAGGTTCATTCTTCTGCATGTCGCTGTCCAGTTTTCCCAGCACCATTTGCTAAAAAGACTGTATTCCATTGGATATTCTTTCCTGCTTTGTCAAAGATTAGTTGGCCATGCGTTTGTGGGTCCATTTCTGGGTTCTCTGTTCTGTTCCACTGATCTGAGTGTCTGTTTTTGTGCCAGCACCATACTGTCTTGATGATTACAGCTTTGTAATACAGCTTGAAATCCAGGATTGTAATGCCTTCAGCTTTGGTTTTCTTTTGCAGGATTGCTTTGGCTATTCGGGGTCTTTTCTGGTTCCATACAAATTTTAGGATTGTTTGTTCCTAGCTCTGTGAAGAATGCTGATTTATTTTGATAGGGATGCTTTTGTTTTTAAATTTTAGTTTTTAAAAATGCATTTAAAACTGTAAATTTGTGTTTATGAATGACCTTGAGCTGAACTTCACATGTTCTAATATGTGGTATCATCCTTGTTGTTCCATTTTAATTATTTTGTCATTTCCATTGTGAGTTCTTCTTTAAGCCATGGGCTGTTTAGTGGTATATTTTCCAATTATTTTGTATATGATAATTCATAGTACATGTGTGTATGTGTTTTCTATAGGGAGGAAGTTCACAAACTTCAAATTCGTTTATTGTGAAACAGTTTTGTATATATTTTATGTATACAAAAAAATTAAATTAAAAAATTAAAAATTCAAAAAAGAATTAATGTATATAACACCACATGAATCTGTTACCCTATAGCCAACATTCTAGTGCACTGGCATTACCCCTAAGTTATTTTTTAAATATAAGAATCTATCAGATTACTATCTGTTGTATTGTTCTCATCAGTTTCTGTTAACACTAAAACATACTGCAGAATTAAAAACATTTAAAGAGAAGTGAATTAAAATCTAGAAGGAAGAGGGGCACCTGGCTGCCTCAGTCAGTTGGTTAAGCTTCTGACTCCTGATCTTGGTTCAGGTCATGATCTCAGAGTTCATGGGTCCAAGCCCTGCACTGGGCTCTGTACTGATGGCATGGAGCCTGCTTGGTATTCTGTCTCCCTCTCTGCCCCTCCCCCATTGGCTCTCTCACTCTCTCATGCTCTCTCAATATAAATAAAAATAAACTTTAAAAAAGGAAGGAAAAAGAAAGAAAAAAGAACAAACTAAAAGATAACCATTTTTCTTTTCTTTTTTTAATGTTTTATTTATTTTTGAGAGAGGGAGACAGAGTACGAGCAGGGAAGGGCCAGAGCAAGAGGGAGACAGAATGTGAAGCAGGCTCCAGGCTCTGAGCTGTCATCACAGAGCCCAACACAGAGTCTAACCCACAAACTGTGAGATCATGACCTGAGCCAAAGTCGGACGCTTAACCAAGTAGCCACCCAGGTGCCCCTAAGCATTTTTCATTTTATGACTTAGAAATTTCAGGGCACTTGGGTGACTCAGTTGGCTAAACATCTGACTGACTCTTGATTTCAGCTCAGGTCTTTTTTTTTTTTTTTTTTTTTAATTTTTTTTTTCAACGTTTTTTTTTTATTTATTTTTGGGACAGAGAGAGACAGAGCATGAATGGGGGAGGGGCAGAGAGAGAGGGAGACACAGAATCGGAAACAGGCTCCAGGCTCTGAGCCATCAGCCCAGAGCCCGACGCGGGGCTCGAACTCACGGACCGCGAGATCGTGACCTGGCTGAAGTCGGACGCTTAACCGACTGCGCCACCCAGGCACCCCAAGATGTTTTATTTTTGAGAGAACAAGAGAAAGAGTGCAAACAGGGGAGGGGCAGAGAGAGAAGGAGACACAGAATGTGAAACAGTCTCCAGGCTCCAAGCTGTCAGCACAGACAGAGCCAGATGCGGGGCTTGAACACAAGAACCGTGAGATCGTGGCCTGAGCCAAAGTCAGACACTTAACCGACTGAGCCACCCATGCACCCCTCATCTCAGTCTTGATATCAGGGTGGTGAGTTCAGGCCCCACACTGGGCTCTGTGCTGGGCATGAAGCCTACAAGGAAGGAAGAAGGGAAGGGAAGGGGAGGGGAGGGGGAAAGAAGGGAAAGGAAAGGAAGAAAGAAAGGAAGAAGGAAGGAAGGGGAGGGAGAGAGGGAAGGAAGGAGAGGGAGGGAGGGAAGGAAGGAAGAAGAAAGAGAAAGGGGGGAGAGAGAGAGAGGAGAGAGAGAGAGAAAGAAAGAAAGAAAAAGAAAGAAAGAAAGAAAGAAAGAAAGAAAGAAAGAAAGAAAGAAAGAAAGAAAGAAAGAAAGAAAGAAAAAGAAAGAAAGAAAGAAAAAGAGAGAGAAGGAGGGAGGGAAGGAGGATGGAAGGACGGAAGGAAGGAATCCCCTTCTTCTCTGCCATTGCCCCATTATTCACTCTTACCATCTCTCTAACAGGTCAAAGCAGTATTATTAATCCCTTATATCAATACGTAAAATAGTCCCAGTCCAATTTCTCTTTGAAAATGAGTGTCTGAACTAGAACTGAATATATCTTTGCTTTTGTATTCTATTTTTTGGTGACAGGATCCCATTAGAATAGAGATTTTCAAACTTTCTCATGAGGCTTGGGGTAATTGAAGTAAACCTGAGGTCACTGGATTAGCAGACCCTTGGAAGGTTTTATTGACATGTGGCATACCCCGCCCACCTGTTCACATCCGGGCAAATATTTTAACTCTTTTATTGGAGTATACCCTACATGCAGAAAAGTGCACAAAGCTTAAGGGTAGAGCTTGATGAATGATCACAAAGTGAACCCATCTATTCAGCTGTTACCAAAGTCAAGACACAGGCCATTAATAGGCCAGAAAGCCCCATTGTGTTCCCTCCCGGTCACTGTCTTTTAGTGTCTATGTGCATACGCTTTCATCGGACACTGACCCCGGCGTGAAACTGTAGTGGACAGATGCAGTTTCCCAAAGGAGAGTGCTCATGTACGCCTCCACCAACAGCGTGTGACCGTTCCAGGTGCAGCCGCCGTCTCTCCAGCACTAGCTATGGAGAGTGTCCTCAGTGTTAGCTGTTTGGGTAGGTATGTGGCAGTTACTCATTGTGGGGTGTTTTTCCCCCAGCTTTATTGAGATGTAATTGACATATAACATTGTTCAAGTGTAAGGTGCACAGTGGGCCGATGTGATACACTTACACGTTGCAAAATGGTTACCACCTTAGCATTGGCCCACAGGGCCATCACATCACATAATTACAGTTTCTTTTTTGTGGTGAGAGTATTTTAGGATCCACTCGCTTAGCAACTTTCAAGTATATAATGCAGTATCATTAACTGCCATCACCATTGCCGTTCAGCAGTTTCCTAGAACTTACTCATCTTACAACTGGAAGCTTGTGCCCTTCGTCCAGCATCTCCCACTTCCCCTGCTCGCCAGCCGCCGTAACCGCCACTCTACTCTCTATTTCTGTGAGTTCGGCTTTGTTAGATTCCACGTGTAAGCAAGATCATATAGTATTTCTTTGTCTGGTTTATTTGGTCCAGATGGTAGGATTTCTTTCTCTCGTGGCTGAATAATACACGGTTATGTATATATACCACATCTTTATCCATTCACTTGTTGGTAGATGTGGATTGTGTTTTGTATTTGCATTGCCCTTTTTACTAATAAGGTCTGGCACCTTTTTGTGTGTTTATGGATCATTTGGATGCCTTTTGTGAATCTCTTGCCCATCTTTCTATTCAGTTGTCTTTTAAAAGTTGATTTCTATGGGCGCCTGGGTGGCTCAGTCAGGTAAGCATCTGACTTAGGCTCAGGTCAGGATCTCGCAGTTTGTGAGTTCAAGCCCCACACTGGGCTCTGTGCTGACAGCTCAGAGCCTGAATTCTGCTTCTGATTCTGTGTCTCCCCACCTTCTCTCTGCCCCTCCCCTTCTAGTGCTCTATCTCTCTCTGTCTCTCAATAATAAATAAATGTCAAAAAAAATATTTTAAAAAATAAAAGTTGATTTCTAGTTCTCTTTATATTTTGCACAAGTGCCCCTTGGCAGTTACAGACGTTACATATATTTTCTGACTCTGTGACTTGACTTTTCATTCTGTAATGGTGGGTTTGAACAAAATTTTTTATGTTAATGCAGCTCAGCTGAGCACTTTTTTCCTTTGAGGTTGATGCAGGGGTTTTTTTGTTTGAGAAGTTGCTCCCCATCCCAAGGTCACAAAGGCATCTTCTGTTGTACACTATACACTTTATTGCTTTACCTTTCACATCGACAGCCACAGTGCTCCTAGAATTGATTTCTGTGTGTATGTGACGCTGTAGCCCTGCATTCATTTTCCCCCCTGCGTATAAACAATCGGCCTAGTACCACTCATTAATTTCCAAATCCCTCCCCTTCCATTTCACCTTCCTCCCAGCATGATGTTCTCACTAGCCACATGGAAAGAGAGCAGAGGAGGGTGGTAAAGCAGATCTCATCAAAAGTGACAGCATTTCCTCATTTTCTTTGTCTTAATGTCAAATTCCTTTGGGAGTCTGGCAGGTTCAGAAATGAATGAAGCCCATACTCTACCACAGGGCAGTCATCCCTCCACTGTAATCGCCATGGCCATGTCTGAGCCCCACTATGCCAGGCCTTTGGATTCCCCTAAAAAAAGCTGAAGTCTGTATTTGATGTTAGTCTCCTGATTGTTAAATGCCATGCAAGCCAAATAAAACACATCTGTTGGCCATATTCAGCCCATAGGTCACCGCTTTGCTACTCCTATTAAAAAAAAAAGATCTTTGAGGCACCTGGGTGGCTCAGTCAATTCAGTGTCCGACTTTGACGCAAGTCATGATCTCACAGTTCATGGGTTTGGGCCTTGTGTTGGGCTCCGTGCTGACAGCTCAGGGCCTGGAGCCTGCTTCAGATTCTGTCTTCCTCTCTCTCTCTGCCTTCCCCCCTCTTTCTGCCTTTCCCCACTCACACTCTGTCTCTCTCTCTCTCTCTCTCAAAAATAAACATTAAAAAAAAAAAAAGATCTCATCATCGGCTTTCTTTTTTTTTTTTAAGTTTATTTATTATTTTGAGAGAGAGAAAGAGCAAGGAAGGGGCGGAGAGAGAGGGAGAGAGAGGATCCCAAGCAGGCTCTGCCCTGTCAGCACAGAGCCCGTGCAGGGCTCCCACAAACCATGAGCTCATGACCTGAGCCAGAATCCAGAGTCAGGTGCTTAACCGACTGAGCCACACAGGTACCCTGTTGTCATTTGTTAGTTTAAATGAGCTATACCTGTGTGTCTCAGCCTCTTGCATGCCAAACTTTAAAACTTCTAAAATCTACGTTATGTTTTATTCTGGATTTTGTGTGGCAGGAACCGTAGAAACACTAACCATTTCTCACTTATAAAAAGCTATAACTGGGTGTGAGCTTCATAGAAGGATACATTTCCTACTTCAATTAGCAAGGAAGGAAAGGAAAAAAGGAAATTTTGGGAGAGGTATCTTTTCTGTCTGGAGAACTCTCTGCCTCCTCAGTGTTAAATGCTAATTCCATCCTTCTGACTTTTTATTATCAAGTTTTTCGAATGTATAGAGAAGCTGAAAGAATAGTAAGGGAATAAATGCCCTTATGCCCTCCACCTAGATTCAATAAATATTTGTTTTTTTGCTGTATTTGCTCTCTCTCATGACACTTTGCCACCAAATGCTCCTGTGTGTATATGCCCCTGCGAACAAGGACCTTCTCCTTCATAACTATCGTCCCATTTTCATATCTGAGAAAAAAACATTTCCATAATATCACTTAGTATCTAGCACTTAGTCAAATGTCTCCACTCACTCAAAGAATGTCTTACACTTATTTTTAAAAATAGGTTCCTTGGGGCGCCTGGGTGGCGCAGTCGGTTAAGCGTCCGACTTCAGCCAGGTCACGATCTCGCGGTCCGTGAGTTCGAGCCCCGCGTCAGGCTCTGGGCTGATGGCTCGGAGCCTGGAGCCTGTTTCCGATTCTGTGTCTCCCTCTCTCTCTGCCCCTCCCCCATTCATGCTCTGTCTCTCTCTGTCCCAAAAATAAATAAAAAACGTTGAAAAAAAAAATTTTTAAATAGGTTCCTATTGTAGAGGTACATGTCTTTTAGTCCAGAACTGTACCTCCACATATAGTCTTTTTTTCATGATGTTGACTTTTTATTTATTTGTTTATTATTTTTACATTTTTTTAATGTTTTTATTTATTTTTGAGAAAGAAAGGGACAGAGCTTGAGAACCATAAGATCGTGTCCTGAGCCAAAGTCGGACACTCAACCGAGTGAGCCACCCAGGCACCCCTAATTTGTTTTTAACATTTTTTTTTAATTTTTTTAATGTTTATTTATTTTTGAGAGAGAGAGAGACAGTGTGAGTAGGGGAGGGGCAGAGAGAGAGAGAGAGAGAGAGAGACAGACAGACAGACAGACAGAATCCAAAGCAGGCTCCAGGCTCCGGGCTGTCAGCGCAGAGCCTGACGTGGGACTCGTACTCATGAACTGTGAGATCATGACCTGAGCTGAAGTCGGACGCTTAACCAACTGAGCCACTCAGGTGCCCCAACATTTATTTATTTTTGAAGGAGAAAGAGACAGAGCATGAGCAGGGGAGGGGCAGAGAAAGAGAGAGACACAGAACCTGAAGCAGGCTCCAGGCTCTGAGCTGTCAGCACAGACCCCAATGTAGGGCTTGAACTCATGAGCTGTGAGATCATGACCTGAGCTGACTAAGCCACCCAGGCACCCCTCATGAGGTTGACTTCTTAAAACAGCATTATTAAATTATCATTTACTGTAATGGGCTGAACAGTGCTTCCCCCAAATTCATTGGTTGAAGTTCTAACCCCTAGTCCTCAAAATGTGGCTGTGTTTGCAGATAGGGTCTTTAAAGAAGTAATTAGGTTAAAATGAGGTCATTGGGGTCAGACCTAATCCTGTATGACTGGTGCCCTTTTAAGAAGAGGCAGTTGGAACAAAGACAGGTACAGAGGGAAGACCATGTGAAGACAGAGAGAGAAGATGGCCATCCACAAGTGGAGGAGAGAGGCCTCAGAAGAACCACACCCTTCCACATCTTGATCTTGGACTTCGAGCCTCCAGAACTTACTTAAGCCATCCATTCTGTGGCGCTTTGTATGGCTGCACTAGCAAACTCCTATATTTACTGACCCTAAAATTCACCCATTGTAAGGTACAGTTCAGTTACTTTTAGTAAATTTATGCTTTTGTACAAACATCACACGGTCCAGTTTTAGACCATTTCTATCACCTCAGAGTGTTCTCTTGTACCCATTTGCAGTAAATCCCAGCTCCCAACTTCAACCTATCCTTTTACCTTTTCTAGAAATTTCATACACATGGAACCATACAACAGGTATTGTTGTGTCTCTCGCTTCCTTCACTCAGTATGCTTTGGAGGTTCATCTAGGTTGGGCCGTATGTCATTGATTTGTTCATTTAATTGCTGAGTAATATTCTACTGAATGGATATACCATATTTCATTTCTCTGTGTACCATGTCATGGACATTTGGCTGCTAGGTGCATTTGCATACAAGTCTTTATGTGGGTATGTGCTTTTATTTCTCCCGGGTGGATATCTAGGAGTGGAATTAATTATTCTATCATATGGCCTTTGTTTAACTTTGTAAGAAACTACCAAACTTTTCCAACATGGCAGCTCCATTTTACATTTTCTTCCGTATATGAGAGTTCTGGTTTCTCCACATCCCCCCCAGCACACAGTCTTCATGACACTGACTTCTTAGAGTCTAGAACTGGTCTCGTCTGGATTTGTCTGTTTCCTTATGGTTCATTTATTCTCCTTGTCCCTGTAGTTCCTGTAAACCAGAAGTTAAATCAGGAGGCATTCATTTTATTTGCACAGTGCGCTTTACTTCTTGAGTTCATACCTTGCAGCTCAACAGAAGTGGCATATGTACAGCTAACCCTGCTTTGTGATCGTCTTTAGAATATGTAGCCACACTATTATTGTGTTTCTCCCACTGTGGTCTAAGTTTCTGTCTGCTTATAGAATAGATACCCGGTGTTCTCCTCTGCACGGCTAGAATTTAGCATAAAAATAAAGATAAATATCACCATCACATAATTACATATTGATAAGTTGCCCATCACTATAACAATACCTGTTATTTTCAGCTTCTTTTCCCGGTCTTTTTTCATAACCGAATTCTTCTAATACTTTGTTCTTGATCTTTTTTGTTTAAGTTTTTACAGCTCATTAATCCTCTCGTGAAAAGCCTGCACCATCCCTGCAGGTGACTACAGCCACCACAGAACCTTTACTCCTTTGTGCTGGCATCGGCACTGTCCTCTGCATTCCCCCCCGACCTTCTTCATTCTGTTCTTGTGTTCCTTTTGCCATTTTCTTGAGGTCTTTTTCTTCTCATGTAGGCGATGTCTTGCAAGTCTATGTTTGGGTTCATTTTCCTTCTGTAATCCAAGGAGTCCTAAATCGTGCCAGAGTCATTTGTCTTACCACCACCAAAATGCATCCTAAATCCAAATACAAAGATGATGTCTGATGTGGTCTTGTATGTTTTGGCCAGTTTTTCCCAAATTTCTTGGTTTCTGTTGCCTTTCTGGGGTGAAGGACATAGATGACCATTTGTTTCTGCCATATTAGTCAGTTAGTCGTGAACTTCCTGGCTCAGAGAATAACTATGTTGTTCATAATGGCGGTCAATCGTCAGGCAAGCCGGGAGGAAAAGCTCTATATTTCTTATTTATTTCTACAACTTGTAGCTCTCTCCCCCAAACCCTGGCAACCTCTGATCATTTTACTGTCTCTGCAGTTGTGCCTTTTCTAGAATATCATATCACTGGAACCATATGCTTTGTAACCTTTGTAGGTTGGCCTGTTTTACTTAGCAGTAGGTATCTGAGGTGCCCCCATCTCTTTCCATGGCTTGGTAGCTCATTTCTTTTTATCACTGAATACTATTCCAATGTATGAGTGTGCCGTAGTTTGTCCATCCTTCTGCCTATTGGAGGACATCTTGGTTGCTTCCAGTTTGGCACCATTGTGAATAAAGCTGCTGTGAACACTCACGTCCAGGTTTTTGTATGGACACAAGTTTTCAGGCCATCTGGGTACATACCTACAAGTGCAGTTGCTACATCATGTAGCAAGACTAAGTCCGGCTTTATGTGAACTGCCAAATTGTCTCCCAAAGTAGCTGTACCATTTTGCATTCCTACCAGCAGTGCATGAGAGTTCCCACTGCTTTGCGTCTTCACCAGTATTTGCCAGTGTCAGTTTAAATTCTAGCCATTCTAACAGTCATGTAGTAGCGTCATGTATTTTTCTCGTAGCCTAAGCTACGTAGCTCAGTGTATGCCGGGGTCCAGTTAATCTCTTCAGGAATCACCCTCCAGTCTCTGTCATCAGTTGGTTTGGGTTCAAGAGAGAAAGACTGATCTTTATGTAAGCCTAAACAAAATATAATTAAAATATAAATTTGACACCTTTTTTCTCTTTCACTAGCAAAAACGATCCAGCCTGCTTATCATTTAGCAATGAGTCCAGTCGCTCTTCGCAGGAAATATAAAAATAGGAAATCATGACAGGTTTTTGAGACTGTTTTCAGTAAGCACTGTTCTCACAAATGGCACAGTCGAGTAATTATAAACAGCAGTCTGAGAATGAAACATTCAAGTTACAAGTGACCCCTGTCTTAGCCATAGAGTGGCTTTCTTTGTACAAATAGTGCGGAGTTGGGATAGGGTTTCAGCCAGCTGGATTCTTTGTTACTGTCAGATTAGCATCATCCGCCTTGAGTCACTCTCTACACTGTATTTGTAAGTTGTAATAGCGAATTAAAGCATCATTTCCAATGTCAAGAAAGGTTAAAAGTTTTACAAGGGGAAGGAGGGTCAGAATTTGAATGTTTTGCAAAGCTGGGAGACTCGTGGTTGCTGGGCTTGATATGGAAAACAGTCAAGAAGTAACCTATATAATTAGTAACATGTACAGAACTTTGATCACAACCTCTTTAACTCTGAGAATCAACCTAGAGATCACTATAGATGGGTGGAAAAGATTGCACCCCACGGCTGAGGTGAGTCGCATGAATCAACGAGCTTGTGTCTTGTGAGTTCACGGGGACATGGGCTCGCCCCAGCCAGCACTCAGGGAGCTGGTTGCCAAGATCGAGTTTAATTTGCGTAAACATAAAATCTGTTCACTGGTTTCAAGTGAGACCACATAAACTGAAACATTTAACCCAACCTCAGCTGGGACTCTTCTTGTCCTTTTGTTGGTGAGCTGTGTTGGTTTTGAAAAATGCTTGAATCTGCCCACTAATGCTGTTTGATATAGTCCCTTTTTATCGGTGTGGGCTTGATGGCCAAGGAAGTAGCCAATTAATTACACAAATATCTCCTTTAGTTCTGTGGAGAATACAGGCAAGCAGGGAAGAGAAAAGAGACAATTATCAGAACCGATGTGAGTGTTTTGTAGAGGTAAATGGGCTGTAATTATGCCGGGCTTCATGCTTTATTACTCCATCTGACAGTGACTGGCTAGAAAGCTATCATTTCATTTGGAAGATGGATCGTCTTTATAATGTGTACAGGGGTGAGCCCTGCTGAAATCCATCGCTGTGGGCTCTGCTCCCGATCACCGTTGCTAAAGCACCCTGCCCTCATGGCGGAGTCCCAGGAGAAGGTGTTTCCATGGTAATCTCAGTGATGGCGGTCAGCTGATGTCTGGCACCGCCTGAGCTGCTGTGCGCCAGCCTTCTCCCCTCTCTCCTCCCTCGAGCCTTTAAGCTGTATTTATTAGTCCTCTTTAATGGAAAGTATATAGCCCCTTGATGTCGACATGGAATGTGCTCGGGTTTGTTCATTTATTTATGTAGGTAATAAATTTACCTTCCTAATTAATTCTCAGTAAGTCCCAGAATCTGTATTATTTGGAACATCTTGTGCAAACGTTTATATTTTTGCCAATTACAGCAAAGAGTTGCTTAGCACTATTAGACTCTGGAACCTCTGTTCTTAGAAAACAGTGATGTCTGTATTGAAGAGGAATTTTTTGTGAAGATACAGATACTAAGGTTTCAGTTTAATTTTTCAAGAATCTCCTCTTGCTCTGACAGCTTTGGCAATGCAACCACTTTTCCTCTCTCCTTATAATTTTCTTTAAACACTCCATGATTTTATTGTTGGATTCAAGTAAGTCACATGGTTTGAAAACACTTCTAAGAAAGGTGACAGTTAGCCATGTTCTCTAATTTTCTTTTTTTTAGGAAGAGACGAAGAAGTCAGAATTTCAGAGCTACCCAATTGATTGTTTTCCTGGCATTTGTTTGGAAGTAGATGCTTTTTTGCCAAACCAGTTAGAGACCATTGCTTATGTTAAACTACTAAGTCAACCGATTTATAATGTCAAAAGTCAGTGCTTTGGGGCACAAGGTGGAGTCCATTTTCATCAGTGCTATACTTGGAAATTCAATTACAAATGTAAAAGATGCACTAAATCAGTATCTGAAAGCAACAGTCATTAGAACCAATTTATGACTCCTTTAAAAAGCTATCTCATTAAAGAAGCACAAAGCCTTTAAACCACTAAAGTATAGGAAAATTAGTACAGCACCACCCTATTTATCCAGAGGTCAGATTGCCAGGAACAAGATCCTTTTAAAGCAAAGCCCTAAATGGAGGCATATACATAAAAAGATCTCTGCGCTTGCAGAAATAGATGTCACTAAGCTGAAGCAATAATAGGCTTCCTTTTACATAAGTGTCTTATCGGAGCTCTCTTATGCAGGAAACACTTTTGAGCACCTACTACACGCTGTGCGTTTGCCAGGCACTGGCAGTGCAACAGCACATCACACAGTCTGCCCACAAAGTCTCATGGACCCAGGAGAGAGGCAGAGAAGTGTCCCAGCCCGTCCGCACAGGCCCGCGGCAGCCCTAACGTTCAGATGACCGTTAGGAGGAACCCACCCCTCAGAGAGGGAGGCAACCCACCCAAGGCCACAACTCTCCCACCCTAGTCTGTTATCCCACACCCTTGAGGGCCTTGGACTTCACGGTCCCGATGGTGAACTGCTCCCACTACCTCCTTTTTGTAACAAGCAACACACACAACTAATATCCTATTTCAAGAAGAGGAAAGAAATAACAGAACTAACATTTCTCATGCACCCGATGCCAGGCATTTATTAGGTAATTTAACTATGTTACATCTCCATCTTTGTAAGAATCCTGTGCAGGAAGTTCAGTATCGTTCTATAAACGGAGAAACCAATTCTATCACGCAGGATTTTAATACAGGTTTTTTAGACACCCAAGCCGAAGTGAGCCATATGACAAGGCATCTTCTGGCTTCTAGAATGCTCTCTCGCTTTCTGTCTCCCCCATTTCCCTTGTTTATTTATGTCTTTCTCACAATAATAATTGCTTTCTAAAATATTTTATCTTGGGGCGCGTGGGTGGCTCAGTTGGTTAGGCGTCCGACTTCAGCTCAGGTCTGATCTCACTGTTTGTGAGTTCAAGCCCCACGTCAGTCTCTGTGCTGACAGCTCAGAGCCTGGAGCCTGCTTCGGATTCTGCGCCTCCCTTTCTCTCTGACCCTCCCCCACTTACACGCTGCGTCTCCCTCTCTCTCAAAAATAAATAAACAAAAAAATTTTTTTTTAATATTTCATGTTAACCTTTTACGGATAAGTGACTTGTAGGCCCTGGGGATCCTTCAGGAAATGACATGATCAAGACCAGGGCTCATGTATTGGCTGTATTCTGCGTGTCAGAGGCTCTCGAGGTACAGTCCATGGGGATACAAAAAGAGAAAAAGAAAACCTTTTGTTTTATTTGTCAGAAAGGAAAAAAACCCGCCGACCGGCACCTGTGAAGGGAGCTGCCACATTGTACTTCTATTTGCACAACTGTTTCTCTCCGAATTGCAATCCTGCCTTTTCCAAGAAGGAACAAATAGGAAAAGGGACTCCAGTCTCAGGCAACCCAGGAAAAAAAAAAATGGCATGTTTCTATTGCTAACCTGATACTTAGGAGTATTTGAATTTGCTTTTATTTAGTATCCACTTTTAAAGCCAAACTGAAAATGTCAGTAACTTTTTAACTCAGGGGTTCTCAGTCTTGGCTGCACATTGGAATAGCCTGGGGAATTTTGTAAAAGTTCTGATCCCCAGGCCACACACAAGCCAGACCAATGAAAGGGACTCTGTGTGGGCAGACCTAGGCATCAGCATGGTTTAGCTCCCCAGGTGAGTGCAGTGTGTAGTCAGGTCTCAGAACCACTGATCTAATTATTTCGTTCCCCAAATATATTCATTTTTGTTATTCTGGCTGTTTCTTAAAAACCTCTGTCAAAAGTTGGGCTTACCCCAAAACTCACCTCTGCCATTACATTTGCCTGTGTGCGCACACACGACCGAGAGACAGAGACAGGGAGGAAGGGAGAAGAGAGAGAGAAAGTGTGTATGTGTATGCTTTTTCTGGAAAGCGGATCTTGTCCGCTGCATCAAAAATCAAATCTTCTTTAAGGTACTGACTATGGTCTTATGTTTGAAGACTGTCTTATTGGAAAAGTCTCCTTGGGGCACCTGGGTGGCTCAGTCAGTTAAGCGTCCAACTTCAAAAGGAAGAGTCTCCTTTAACAAGGGTAGTATAACAGTAAAATCACCTCATACGTGATGGCTCTCATCCCTTATGATGGACATCTGCATACACTGTCTCACTTGACCCTCCCCACATCACTGGGAGGCACCCTGTACTGGTCCTGAGCTCATAGGTGTTAAATGAGCTTGTCTCTCTGTTACTGGTTGAAGTCCGGAGCAAACTTTCTTTGCACTGAATTATTATAATGAAGTAGTGGGGCACCCCAGAGAGAATCTGATTTTTTAATGTAACAGCCATAAATATTTCATCTTACTAGAATTATATCTAAATAAAAACATCTTTACAGTGTGCCAGGGGTGGGGGTAAATCTGGTGGGCTAAGTTAAGTTAACAAGTTCGGGATCGTCTCTCTTGGCTTTGCTAAATTACTTCTTTGGCTTCTGTGGATGGAGCAGTCATTTGCTCCTTAGGCAGCCACCTCCAATGGCTGTCCTCACGTCCCTGCTCCATTGTGCCTTACCCTTTTACAAAAGCTGGTTGAGTTGTGAACATATCTTACTTTGCATTTAAGGAGTATTGCGCTATAAATGGTGAAGGATAAAAGAGAAACCACATCCCAGTGGGGTCTGGCAAACACACATGGTAGGATGCATGGAAGTGTTATGGGGGTTTGTTGAATTTGCGTCCCATTTTAACAAAAACACCCACCTCAGCAGAGTATTGAAGCCTGATATAAGATGCATGTAAATAAGCCTGGAATAATGCTTTTAAAGTCCTTGTAGTTCTTGTTACATAGCAAAATACTCAATAATTACAGGCTGCTCGTAGCCCCCTTTGCAAACTGGCAATCCTGTGCCTGGCGAATCCACAGGAATAGGATAAAGTCCCCCTCCACGTCCACACTGTTGACTCTTTCCTCTTGATTTTCATTCTGCCTGGAGTGTTCTTCTCCCAGATACCTTTGGGGTCCCGGCCCCAGATAACCTCAGACGGGTCTTCTAGAATGATACCCCCCAACTCCATCCTGGGCCTCTCTATGCCTTTACACTGCTACTTTATTCTTCTTCATTGACTGGGTCACCACCTTTCACATTACACAGTCGTTTACAGTCTGGTTCCCCAAGGCTCCCCATTAGAACAGAGATGCCATGAGAGAAGGGTCATGGACTCTTGTTACTACCTTACAGTATGTGCTCAGTAAATGGGTGTCGACGAGTGAGTTGGAGGAGTCAAGACTGGAGACAGAGAAGGCAATTAAGAAGCTGCTGTAATCCTGTTAAGAAACTAAGGGGGCTGGATTCAAGAGCTGTTTAAGTGGTAGAAACGACAGGACATAGACATTGAGAGGAGGAAAGGATGTAGTTTCATAGGTTTCTCTCCTGATCAGCTTGGGCAGATGGCAGAGCTGGTTACTAACCGAGGTGGGAAGTGCAGAGGGAAGCAGGGCTGTGGTAGGAGGGTGTGGAAACGAAAGTAAGTTCAGTCCTAAATGGATTTCATTTCAGGTGTTTGAGGAACATAAAATAGAGAGGCTGGATGACATTGGACTGTCTAGAGAACAATCCAGAATGGAGACATAGATTGGGAAGCAATTAATGCGTGGTAGCTGAGACCAGAGAGTAGACGAAAACATCCAGAGGTGAAGTGAGGCGGCAGTTATCTGTAAGGCAACCGGGAAGAACGTGCTTTGGAGGCTACGAATAAGGGTGTGGGTTTGATAGAAGAACACATGGGAACCACCAGAACTTCCTGAGCAAAGAGAACCCTTTGACTCATCTCTACCTTTTACTCTCATTGTCTTCTACACATTCAGTACATTTGATTATCTGCTAACTTTGGTTCTATGGCACTATGCTACGTACCAGGGAAACAAAGATGAGAAAGACAGGGCACCTTCTAATTTTTAACTGGGTGAAGCAAACATACAGAAATCATCACGATACAAACTATTAAATGCTAAAACAAAGATAAGCGTGAATTGCTGTGCACGTGCATGGAGTGGGTAGAAATGGCTTCTCAGACAAGGAAGAGTTTCCTGGGGTTCATAAGTATATGCAATCACTTCTGCATTTGTCTGCACTGGGCGCTTGTTAGCTTGTGTCAAAATGTTTTAATTTTTTTTTAAACTTTATTTATTTTTGAGAGGGAATGAGAGAGAGTGTGTGAGCAGGGGAGGAACAGAGAGAGACAGGGAGACACAAAATCCAAAGCAGGCTCCAGGTTCTGAGCTGTCAGCACAGAGCCCAACAAGGAGCTCCATCCTGTGAACTGCGAGATCATGACCTGAGCCAAAGTCTGACACTTAACCAACTGAGTCACCCGGGTGCCCCTAAATTTTTTTTAAGGGACATAATCTGACTTACATATTTTTTAAGTTTATTATTTTTTTAATGGACACTTGTAGCTTTTTTCAAAATTCATTTTTTCATTTTAAAGAGTGACATAATCTGACTTACATTATTTTTTAAGTTTATCTTCTTTTTTTAAAGAAATCTCTACATCCAACGTGGGGCTCAAACTCATGACCCTGAGATCAAGAGTCACATGCCCTCTGACTGAGCCAGCCAGGTGCCCCAGCTTTTTTCAAATTCTTTTTTTTTTTTAAGATTATTATTTTGAGAGAGAGAGAGAGAGAGAAGAGGAGGAGGGGCAGAGAGAGGAAGAGAGACAATCCCAAGTAGGCTCCAAACTGTCAGCACAGAGCCCGTGCAGGGCTCAAATCATGAGCTCTTAATCAACTCTTGATTTCTTGACCCAAATCTTGTCCTGCTTTTTTCAAAAATTTTTTTTGTTTTAATGTTTATTTTTGAGAGAGAGAGAATGGGGGGGGGGGGGCAGAAAGAGAAGGGGACAGAGGATCTGAAGCTGGCTCTGCACTGACAGCAGAGAGCCCAGTGAGGGGCTCCAGCTCACGAACCACGAGATCATGACCTGAGCCGCTTAACCAACTGAGTCACCCAAGCGCCCCCTGCTTTTTTCAAATTCTTAATGGGGTGTGTGAACTACGGCCTTTGGCAATGCAGAGCAGCAGATTTTAAGTGACACGATGAGGTTTATTTTTTAGGACGCTAATTCTGACAGCATTACAAAGTATGGACTGAAATGCGGAGAGGCTGGTGAAATACAGACCATTTCAGAGACTCTTGGAATAATCTCGTTGGATGCAATGGCAACAGAGATGGGAGAGACAAGCCCTAGGAGGTTTCTGAGATAGTCTTAAAGTTAACATTAAGAAAAAATATTTTCTGTGTGCCAGGCACTGGTTTCATCTTCTATCTGCATTAATTTAGATCATTTTTTCATCCTACCCTGCCCTCTCTTTTGGGCTTGGGACGTGGTATGACTGGTGGCTCTTGATTGAAATAGGGCCTTTGAGAGGGAGGTTGGTTAGGGCAAGGTGAGGGGTTTCCTTTTGGCCAGGTCCAACAGACAGGCCCTCCAGGAGACCCCTGCCTGCATTTTCCCCAGACACGCAGAAATACCCACCCATCCAGAGCCCCAGAGAAAGGTCTAAGCTTGACATTCACATTCGAGAATTAGCAGTATTTTAATGACAGGGAAACTTGCAGCCTCTTTTCCCCAAACAGGGCTCATGTTGTCCACGCGTGTGATCTGTGCCTTCTGACTCCTCAACCACATTACAAATTCCCTAAGGAGGAAACCACATTTTCTCATTTGTTTGCATGTATAATCTGGAATAGAGTGTTCAGACTTCCAGTTCTGGACCAGATGGGATAGATGCATTTTGCCCTGTCCCTCTCACTAAATACAACTAAAAACCCTGGAAATTATATTATAAAACAAACATAAGGAGACTCTGAAAGATAGAAGATAGACTAGCTAAGGATGTTAGGACTTGAGAAGTTGCATGGCAGAACGTTCTCGGAGTTCTCTTGTTGCCCCCTACACAGCCTGGGACTGGGTGCTGGAAAAGCCCCCAGCCCAGAAATGCTAACGGGCATGAATGAGAAAAGCTTGCTGTCTCTTGAAAAAGGACCAGGAAATGGGCAGCCTCATAAAACAGAAACCTTTGTGACAATAAACACTCCTCCAGAAAACCCCATCCCCACCCCACACTTCTGTCTATAAAGGCGTAGGTGGAAGCCTAGACCTCTGCCCTTGGCTGGCAGTAAAGAGGCCTCCCTCCCCATCCCTGCTAGGGTGGTATCGAGGAGACCCAAAGGGGAGCCCGTATTTCCACCTCCCACCCAGGGCAAGGTAGGTGTCTATTTCCCTTTCCATAGTATCAGGGGAGGCTGGGTGAGGATCCTAGGTTTCCACCCCCTCCTGGGGGTTGTGAGGTTCCTCTCATACTCCCCGCCAAGGTGGTACCGCTGGAGGGGCACCCGGGTGCTCAGTCACATGAGCATCTGAGCATCTGATTCTTAATTTGGGCTCAGGTCATGATCTCACGGTTCATGAGTTCAAGCCCCACATCAGGGTCTGCAGTGACAATGCAGAGCCTGCTTAGGATTATCTCTCTGCCCCTCCCCTGTTTGTGCCCTCTCTATCCCTCTCTCTCCCTCTCCCTCTCAAAAATAAGTAAACATTTTTTAAAAAACGGTGGTGTCAATAGAGACCAAATTCGGAGGCCTGGACTCCCACTCCCATCCAGCACTAATGCATTGGTGCCTTCTTCCCCTACTGGTCCATTTTTAGCAAAAGCCTGCTCAAATAGAAGGCTTAAATTAGATCCGGTGTCTGATAGCACAGTACCCAAAATGACCAGGATACAACTGGAAAATCACTCATCATCCCTAAAAGAAAAAGGTACTAGTGTAAATGGATTCAACTCGTTAACAAACACAGGTTAAGGCAAGTAAGCCTAAAATTATGAGTGAATAATATTTTTGCATCGAGAGGATCATTAATTTTTAAGGGTAAAAAAATTCCATTAAAATACCAATAAGGACAGTAACTTAATTAAGTTGGTATTTTAAGAGAGGGAAAAAAATGAACTTAAAATGGATAATATAAAATGTGATTTAATTAGTAAAACAATTAGCTTTTTAAAATAATAATTTGAGGGGCGTCTCAGTGGCTCAGTCTGTTGAGCATCCGACTTCAGCTCAGGTCATGATCTCGCGGTCTGTGAGTTCAAGCCCCACGTCGGGCTCTGTGCTGACTGCTCAGAGCCTGGATCCTGCTTCGGATACTGTGTCTCCCTCTCTCTCTGCCCCTCCCCCACTTGCTTTGTCTCTCTCTCTCTCTCTCTCTCTCTCTCTCTGTCAAAATAAATAAACATTAAAAAAAATTTTTTAAATAATAATTTGACTGTGTGGGACCCAGTTACTTAATAGTTTTACCTAAGTCAGTGGCTGTGTGTGGTTGGAATCACTTGGGAAGCTTTAAGAAACTGTAGATGTGCAACCCGATCCCAGACCATATACATCAAAGTATCCTCAGTGATTCTAATACTCAGCCAAGGTTGATAGTAACTGACCGCATAGCCATAGGAGATAAATAGAACATAAGTGGATTTTTACCTTTGTCAGAATTCATTTCCACCTTCTGAATAGTCAGAATACACATGACAGAGTTTGCACGCTAAACTTTGCATGCTCTTTCTCAAGGAGTGCCCTCCTGGGCCATTTGTCTTGTTTTGTGCACCCTTGTGATGAATCTGACGATCTGTTTCCAAGCCCACAACAGTAAACCTGAAGCAGTAATTAAAAGGCAGTCTCTTACAGGCAGGCATATTGACAGTTGCAATATATGAAAATTGAAGTATGGGAAGACTCAGAAGGGACTGAGTTTGATTCCACTAGATGGCTTGGTATTAAAATCTGTTGAAGTGATTTCTTGAGCTCTTTCCTGAGAGCAGCCTTCTTGGACTTAAAATTCAATTTCTTATGAAACTACTGAATTCCAACTTGCAAGACAAATCCAGGAACTCAAATATTCAGATATTCTAGAATAGAGACCTCCAACAGGCCTGTCTTAGATTTTTAGCAAATGGAAAGCAATTAGCCACTTGGCTGATACCCAAGAATTTGTAGGTTCTAACCACTTTTCTAGTAAGGAATTTGACAGATTTAATCTAAATATGAAACAGCCAAATTTGCATGTCACAAATGAGGTATGCACAACAAAATGAGGGGCACCTGGGTGGTTCAGTTGGTTGAGCCTCTGACTCTTGCTTTCAGCTCAGGTCATGATCTCACAGTTTCCTGAGTTTGAGGCCCACATCGGGCTCTGCACTATCAGCAAGAGCCCGCTTGGGATCCTCTCACTCCCTCTCTCTCTGCCCCTCCCCTGCTCACGTTGTCTCTGTCTCTCACAAAATAAATAAATAAAAACTTAAATTTTTTTTTTAATTAATAGAGAAGGCTATGACAGGCCCAGCTTCCTGTGTGATAGTTTCTAAAGGAATTTTTGTTTAATTCTGTTAAGTATGAAGTTGATTCACAATGAGAACATTATCTAGGTTGTGCATTTTCTTCTTGATGGTGCCCTAAATCCCTGAAAAGATGTGGAATATATTTGGAAGCAATTGGAATTCAATACAGCCATGTTATTCATTCAGTTAGATGAATTGGTATTAGAAACTTACTGAAGAGTTTTACTGAGTTACCTTTATCAAGCTGTTCAAATCAAGGGTTGAAAGCCCCTGTCAATCAGTGATATAAACTTAGCCCTTTAATCAATCGATTACAATTATTTTCACTGACCAATAGTACTAGGCTCATAACTAAATGCTTGTGTATAAGGTCATTTATATTGGCTTTGAGACAGTTTTTTTTAATGTTTATTTATTTTTGAGAGAGTAAGAGAGCTCTAGTGGGGGAGGGGCAGAGAGAGAGGGAGACACAGAATCTGAAGCAGGCTTCAGGCTCTGAGCTGTCAGCATAGAGCCCCAGGTGGGGCTCAAACTCACAGACCTCGAGATCATGACCTGAGCCGAGTTGGATACCACCCAGGCACCCCAAGACAATTTTTTGTTACTGCTCATGACGCACATATTGTATGATAGGTTTTATTTCACCATTAAAATGTCATGTGGTTTACACATGTTTGATTTTTGGAGCTTGTGATCCAGAGATATGATCATATGAACTCCAGTAGCCCTGCAGATGCATGTTTTAAAGCACATTTACTAATTGATATTTACCCATAACAACTCGGAATCCTTAAGAAAGTAAAAGAGTTAATTTTATGACGTTTAATGAAACTGGAAAACATTTCTAAAATACAGTATTTCCTTAAATGTTCTTCCAACATGGTAAAATTTTCAAAAAGTTGTTGAAAGTGATACTTGTTTATAAAGGAATACACTTAGGTTTCCCAAATGATGCATTCTTTCCATGATACATTTACCAAATGAAGATTTCTCGATTTTCTTGTCATTGTTGCTTAAGAATCTATCCCAATGTTGGGGCGCCTGGGTGGCGCAGTCGGTTAATAGTCCAACTTCAGCCAGGTCACGATCTCGCACTCCGTGAGTTCGAGCCCCGCGTCAGGCTCTGGGCTGATGGTTCGGAGCCTGGAGCCTGTTTCCGATTCTGTGTCTCCCTCTCTCTCTGCCCCTCCCCCGTTCATGCTCTGTCTCTCTCTGTCCCAAAAATAAATAAACGTTGAAAAAAAAATTTTTTTTAAAAAAAGAATCTATCCCAATGTTAAAACCACAATCATTTTATTATGGACATGAGTTCTGTAGGGCACAAATTGAGAAACAGCAAAGCAGATGGCTCATATCTGCTCTACAATGTCTGAGGCCTCCAGTGGAAGATTGGAAGGCTGGGGGTGATCCAAGGGCTGGGGGTGGAATAACTGAAGGCTTGTTCCCTCATCTGACTGCTGCCCGGGCCAAGAGGACTTGAAGGCTGGGGCCGCTCACTGGAGAGCCTTCTAAGGTCTTTTGTTGATGCTTGGCTTCCTTACAACATGGTGGCCTCAGAGTAGTCAGACTTCCTACCAGGTGTCTCAGGGCTCAGAGCATGAGTGTGCCAGTGACTAAGGCAGAAGCCGCACCCCTTGTGTATCTAAACTTGGATGTCACCAGCGTCCCTTCAGTTGCATTTTAGTGGTTAAAAGTAAGTCTTTGGTCAAGGGGAAAGGACAGAGACCCCATCTCTCAGCAGGAAGAACGTCAAAGATTTTGTGACTTTGTTTTAAATCCTCCACAGTCTACCCGTTGGTAGATTATTTTTCACTGCTCTGACTTTCCGAATACACTCACCCCTCCCAAGATGCCCCCAATTCTCCTCCCCATATGGCACAAGTTCAGGGTTGAGGTCCAGGCTCCCATCATCTGAGTCAGGTGCGGTTCCTCAGCTAGAGTTCTTCCAATCTGAAGACTATGAACTTCAGGTCTTTAAAAAGACAAGTCAGGGGCGCCTGAGTGACTCAGTCGGTTAAGTGTCCGACTTCGGCTCAGGTCATGGTCTCATGGTTTGTGAGTTCAAGCCCCACTTCGGGCTCTGTGCTGACAGTTCAGAGCCTGGAGCCTACTTTGGATTCTGTGTCTCCCTGTCTCTCTGCCCCTATCCTGTTCAGGCTCTCTCAAAAATAAATAAATGTTAAAAAAATTTTTTTTCAAAAATAAAATAAAAAGACAAGTTATCTGCCCCACATACCCAACACACAATGGCGATGCAAGAGTGGGATTTCCTGTGGACACCGTCTATTCCAGGAGATGGAGAATGGAGGGCACAGTGTTTGCATCTGAGTTAGCCTTCTTAGTTTGCTTCTTGCCCACCAGGGGCTGAGGGTCCAAAAGCCTTGTCACATTTTATAACATCCCTCTTAGTCCAGCCTGATAGAATTCCTGTGAGATATTCACGGACCTACTGTGCATCAATTTATAATCCACTACATTAGACAGAAACCACACCCACAGATCTCTGCAAGACAAACTCCAGTACCTTGGGCTCCTTGCGAGCTACCATGAGACACGGCTCTTAAGAGTCTTAAAGCCCCTACTGTTTAATAGAGAAAATGTGTAAGACATGGCCTGAAGATGTTTAGAGAGCCTTTAGTCTGTCTGGAAGTTTCTATGCAGCATTGCCTTAGATCTTTCTGAGGTTTTGACAGAGGATTTTACAATCCCACTCGGATTTGATCATTGCCCTGAAACCATTTCTTAATTTGAGACTCATTTGCCATCTGGAGAAGCTGGGAATAAGAAACAGTTGTATTTTGAAACCCCGCAAGTGCCAGCTTCTTTATACTTCCTCTAAATTTTGTATGAAAGCTGAACAGTTCTTTATTAAGACCAACTCTTGCCTCTCACATTTTTTTCATAGACAGCAAGAAGAAGCCAGATGGCACTTTCAATATTCTATCTAGAAATCCTTATCTAAATCGTTGAATTTGTCTGGTACATTTTCCAGTCTCGACCTTCCCATAGGCAACAGCATTGTTGTCAGATTTTCTGCCGCATCATAACAAGGGTCTCCCATCCCCAAGCTTGAAATATCATTCTCCTTGCTTCCCTTGTGGCCTTCGCCGGCCACCTCCTTAAAGCCCATCGCGATTCTACTAGCAGGCTTCCCCCCACTTCCCAAAGCCAGCGCCAGCTACATAGGGCTGTGTTATAGCACCTCACTCCTCCTTCCAATTTTTATTCCAGTTACTACTGCTGTATAACAAATCCCCCGAGGCTTCGTGGAGTAAAACCACCACCATTTTATTATGTTCATGGATTCCCTGAGTTAGGAATCTGGAAAAGGCACAGTGGGACCAGTTTGTCCTAGCTCCACAGTGTCTAGCTTCAGTTGGGAAGATTCAGAGGCTGAAGATGACAGATGACTCAACAACTGAGGGTTGGAATCATGGGAACCCGCTGACGCTCACTTGTGTGGCACTGGGGCCGGGGAACGCGAGCCAGCTCTGCTGCCCGGAGCGTCAACACCTGCCCTCTCTGAGCGGCTTGGGCTCCTCTCGCACAGCAGCCCCAGAACAGCCAGCCCCCTCACATAGGGGCTCAGGGGACAAGCACTTAATTAGCTCAAGTGATGGTCGTTTGTAAGGGGGTGCACTCTTAGTTTCCCTAAACTATGTGCTATTATGACAGCCTTGCACAGTTAGGGTCTCTGATTTATAGCTAGTTGGGCCACAGAGGGAGAGGAAGAGGAGAAAGAAAGAGTCAAAGGGAGAGAAGGATGGAGATTGAGAGAGACAGATGAACAGAGAACCGAGAGACAAAATGAGAAATAAAGTCACCAGGCGTCCTGCAGAAAGTCAGAGCGTCTGCCTTCCAAGTTTCTGAATGGAAAACAGCATGAACAGAATGTTCTCTCCATCACTGAGCAGCCAAATCAATTTGTTAATTGAGATCAAAAGAGCATAAATATTATGATTCTGCAGTCAAACCAAAGAATGAAAGAATAGTAAATCCACAAGGCCAAGTGTGTGTATCAAAATACAAGCAGATACATGAAGAAATTAAGTGGCCACTAGAATTTTATGAAGGCTCTTTGTGTGTTAGGCACATCTTTGGTCAGAGGGGAAAAAAAAAAACAAGATAATGAAGTCCCTTAGAAGCGTATGTAGATTCATGTCCTTCCCTTGACGTTCTGACCTGCTCACCAGTGTCCTGGGCGGGCTGACCTCCTTGCTGCCAGCCCAGTGGCAGGGTCAGCACAGATGCAGAATGCACCGAATTGGGGTGGGTTGAGCCCGACAGCCCACCCCCCTGCCTGTTCCCACCAGGCAACTCTGGAACAGTGTAGTCCCCGGCCCCAGGGACCCCGCTATGCCTTTTCCTGCTGTGTTTCATGCCAACTCTGTGGGGTGTTATTCCCAGAGGTTGCCTCTCCTCTCCTTGACCAACTCTTAGAACAGAAACTTAAAACTGTGGGTAAAAAGTAGTAGGCACAATACTTTGTTTATTAAGTGGTATTTGGGGCGGGGGAGTGTAGGTAGAGAGCATTAACCACACAAGAGACAAAATCCTCCCACTCGAGAAGACAAGGTCTGGAAAAAGAGGCCCCAGAGAGAAAACCAGACATGAAACACCATTTAAAAAAAAAAGCATATGTTCTCCTCCCTAGTTAGTCCTTGATGGTTTTCAAGGGCTCAATCATCATTTTAAAAGATTAATTCTTTTTAAAGTAACAAGAGCTGAAGGGCTCATGGTCTATTACATTATTAGAGTCTTTTGTCATAAAATGTCAGAGCCTTTTCTTGTGATTCATGTATCTCCGGAAATCTTCAGCTTCTTGAAATTATTGCTTGGGATTCTGGATTTACAGCTAGCATCTTGGGTCCCACAATTTCACCGGCAAAGCATGTGCACGCACACAGAAAGGCGGAGACATAAAGACGCAAACAGGGAACTAAAGAGGAATATGGAGCAAAAAAGATAGCAAAATGACATGTAGTTCCAGTGTACTTTGGAGGACTATTAACCCTGCCCCCTGACCCTGTGTGCTATTATATCTCCAGGAACAGTTCTGCAACTATAGACTTCCACTTGGCATTGGTTCTTGTCCTACAAAGTGAGATCGAATCTAGTCCAACAACTATGGGTTCATAACCTCAACATAATTTTTTTTTTTTAAGTATTGAAAACTGGAAGTCAAGAGGCCAAGGACGGTCCGTCTGTTAAAGGAAATCAAATGAAGTTGAATTCTAGCACAAGAAATCTTACTACGAGAAGGCAACCAAAAACAACTCTAAATTCCAAACCACCTATTTTAAGTAATCTTGAATGACTCTGTATTGTATTATTATAAGAACTCAAGTGGCTCCTCTAAGATCACCATAATAGCATTTGGCTGGTTGATCATCTTCAAAGAATAACAATTTTCTTTGTAACATTCTCATAGTCCTAGTTGTACAACCCATGAAAACAGCAAACGGATAAGGAGAAAATTCAGTGTTTTGTGAGTTTTGTTCTTACTACTGTGGAACCATGGATTTCTAGGTCTAAAGTAATGAGCTCATCTTTTGATCTCTCAAGAGCTAAATAAGCCAATTTGACTTACAAATATAGAACTGACTTAAAAAGAACAGTCAGAGGGAACTCTCTAGCATGATGGAAATGTTCTGTATCCTGGGTGTCAAAAATCATCCACCAATACACTTAAAAATCTGTGAATTTTGTTTTATGTTAATTACACCTCAATTTTAAAAATCTTATTTGACGGATGGGTCAAGTTATATGGAGTATTTTGGTGGGAATAGAGTTATATGCTTTAACTTCCACTTAACTCTTGTTTTACCTGCTATTTGTAAAAATAATAAGAGGCAAAAGGTATCTATTAATATACTTAGTCTCTCTCATTTAAAAATTGTATTAGGGGTGCCTGGGTGGCTCCATCGGTTAAGGGTCCAACTTCAGCTCAGGTCATGATCTCATAGTTTGTGGGTTTGAGCCCTGCATTGGGCTCTGTGCTGACAGCTCAGGAGTCTGCTTCAGATTCTTTCCGTCTCTCTCTCTCAAAAATAAACATTAAAAAAAATTTTTAAATAAAAATTGTATTAAAATATCCAGGCAACAATTCTCTATGCTCAGTCGTGATGCTTGTTCTTACTGTTCTGTCCTTTATCCATTCCACAGTGGGTGGGGACACCTGGGTGGTTCAGTCGATTAAGCATCCGACTCTTGATTTTGGTTCAGGTCACTATCTCACAGTTTGTGAGAATACATCAGGCTCTGTGCTGGCAGGGTAGAGCCTGCTTGGGATTCTCTCTCCCTCTCTCTCTGCCCCTCACCCACTTATGCGTGCTTTCTCTCTTTCTCTTTCTCTCTCAAAATACATATTAAAATTGTTTTTCAAAGATTACTAGGTGGTCAGGAAAAAATTAAACCAAATGTTATAGTGATGATATAAGTATAAATACATTTGAGTATTTACCAGCCTACTATGGAGAGAAATACCATGGAATATTGTAAAATAAAAATGATACAAATACCAGACTTTATACTTGCCTAGAAAAAGTGAAAGCTGTCAATCCTGACTGCAAGGAAATAATTCTAGTTGGACAAGCACAAAGACACTACATAAATGTGACCTGTTGATAAACTGAGTGATACTGATGCATTTCTTATTACTGAATCATCCTTACACTTGTGGAATATGCCCTCTTGGTCATGGTGTATTAGCCTGCTGAATTCAGTTTCTTAATTATTTTGGATTTTTTATTTGTCCTTGTCAGAGTGGTATGTGTGCATGTGTGCATGTGTGCCTGTATGTGTGTGTAAGAGATCTTCCTCAAATTTTGCTACTAGAATTAAATGAGCCAGGATGGTTTCTGCCTTTCTCTTAGGTTCTAAAGCATTTTCAGTAGCATAGGAATTACCTAGGCCTGGAAAGTTTGCCCCTAATAATCATCTGTGCCCAGTAACATTTAGAAGAGTGATTTCCTTTCTTTTTTTTTTTTTTGTTTATTTATTTATTTTGGGGGGTGGGAGGGCAGAGAGAGACAACTCTCTGTAGGCTCTCAAGTAAGCTCTGTGCTAAGCATGGAGCCTGCTTAAGATTTGTGTGCTCTCTCTCTCTCTAAAATTAAAAAAAAGAATGTTTTCACAGTTAGGAATCTATTTTGATTTTTTTTCTTTGAGTCAATTTCAGTAATTTGTATTTTCCCTAAAATTCATTCGTTTCACAAACTCATTCATTTCTTTTAAATTTTTTTTAACGTTTTATTTATTTTTGAGACAGAGAGAGACAGAGCATGAATGGGGGAGGGGCAGAGAGAGAGGGAGACACAGAATCGGAAGCAGGCTCCAGGCTCTGAGCCATCAGCCCAGAGCCCAACACGGGGCTCAAACTCACGGACCGCGAGATCGTGACCTGAGCTGAAGTTGGACGCTCAACCGACTGAGCCACCCAGGCGCCCCTTAGTTAATTTCTTTTAATATAAAATTACAAATGTTACTCTCTTATAATTTCTAAAGTCAACACACCTTTTCTGAACTCTCGTTCTCATTTGTAATGTTAGGTATTTGTGGTTTTGCCTTGCGCTTTCTTAATTAGACTCTGCCAAGGGTTTGGTTCCTTTATTGGTCTTTGCAAAGACCTCTTGGATTTATTGAAGTTGTTTTTCTCATTCATCCACTCTTGCTTTTTCTCTTAACTAATTTTTATTTTGATAGATTTCTTTTAGTCTTTCTCTGGATTTTTGATATTTACTTCCTTATTTAATAATAAAAGTATCTAAGACAACCTGTTTTCTTTTGAACATAGCTTTAGCTGCATCTGTGAATTTCGATGTGTAAAATCTCTTTCTCGTTAATTTATTATCTGTAATTGCAACTCTAATCTCTGTAGTCCAGGGCTTGTTTCCTTTTCATTCTCACTAATGAAGTTACTTTGTTGTTATTAACCTTTTCGTTGATTCCTAGTTTTCTTGCACCGTGATTATAGAATGCGACCAACCACGACCAACCACTTACCCTACTTTCTGTAATGGGGGAGGAGGCGTTACTTCATTGCGTAATACCTAATAAACATGTATAAGTAAATACAAAATAAATACATAATAAATATGCATAAACGTTTCAGGGACCATATTAAATGTGTCTAGAAGTTCCATTTAATTGCTAATCGAATCTATTGATTTTTCAGCCTCCCTCCACCCTCATTTACTTTTTGTTTGCTTGAACTGCCAAAGACTCAGCCACCCACTAAAATCATAATTCAGTCCATTCTTCTTGTATTAGAACAGTTTTGGTTTATATGTTTCAGTACTTTTTATTCAATGCATGAAGACTGGTGGGTTTCATTTTTAAGTTATACTTTTTGTTGATATAAAACAAACAAAAATACAGCCCTGGATTTTGCTTTGTTACTACTATTCCCATCCCTGCTTTCTTTCTGATATGTCTTTGCCATCCTTTCATTTTTTATCTTTCCATGTCTTTGTTTTAGATGTTTTATAAACAGCATACTTGGGGTGCCTGGGTGGCTCAGTCGTTTTTTAAGCATTCTGCTTTGGCTCAGGTCATGATCTCACGGTCCATGAGTTCGAGCCCTGCATCAGGTTCTGTGCTGACAGCTCAGAGCCTGGAGCCTGCTTTGGATTCTGTGTCTCCCTCTGTCTCTGCCACTTCCCCGCTCACACTGTCTCTCTCTCTCTCTTAAAGATAAATAAACATTAAAAAATAAATAAACAGGGGGTTGTGGGAGGGGGGATGGGCTAAACGGGTAAGGGGCATTAAGGAATCTACTCCTGAAGTCATTGTTTCTCTATATGCTAACTAATTTGGATTTAAATTTTAAAAAATAAAAAATACAATTAAAAGTGTATATATATATATATATATATATATATATATATATATATATATAGAAAGGAAAAATAAACAAACAAACAAACAGTTAACTTTTGGTTTAGTTTTGGTTTTACCCAGTAAAGGAGTTGTAACCTATTCACATTTTTAATAGAAACTGACAAGATTTTCTTTTCTTAATCATATGTTTTAAATGCTTTCTGTTTTTAAATTTTTTTTTTTTTTAAGAGGGAGAGAGAGCAAGAGTGAGTGTGTGAGTGGGGAAGGGGCAAAGATAGATGGGGACAGAGTATCCAAAGGGGGCTCTGTGCTAACAGCAGAGTCGATGTGGGGCCTGGGGCCTGAACTCAGGAACTGCAAGATCATGACCTGAGCTAAAGTCGGATGCTTAACCGACTGAGCCACCCAGGTGCCCCAGTGCTTTCTATTTTAATGCTTATATGCTATTTCCTTTTTCTTTTTCTTTCTTTCTTTTTTTTTTTTTTTTAGTTGCTATGTTGGTCAAGTTTTATTTATCCTCTTTTTACTAATGATTCAAGAGTTATACATTCATTTTAACTCTAATAATGATTACTGTTAAAAGTTTAAACTGATCTCGGGGCGCCTGGGTGGCTCAGTCGGTTGAGCGTCCGACTTCAGCTCGGGTCACGATCTCACGGTTCTTGAGTTCGAGCCCCGAGTCAGGCTCTGGGCTGATGGCTCGGAGCCTGGAGCCTCTTTCTGATTCTGTGTCTCCCTCTCTCTCTGCCCCTCCCCCATTCATGCTCTGTCTCAAAAATAAATAAACATTAAAAAAAATTAAAAAAAAAAAGTTTAAACTGATCTCTTCATCAATACCAAGAATAAAATGGATTTACTTTCTGGGGCACCTGGGTGGCTCAGTCCGTTGAGTCTCCGATTCTTAATTTCAGCTCAGGTCATGATCTCACGGTGTGAGATCGAGCCCACAGCAGGCTCTGCGCTGAGCATGTAGCTTGCTTGGGGGGGAGGGGGGTATTCTCTGTCCCTCTCCTGTCCCTCCCCCACTTACTCATGTATGCACACGTACTCATGTGCACTCTCCCTCTCTCTCTGTCTCTAAAAACATCAAAAAAAAAATTTAATACATTTTGCTGGTAAATAGCTTAGTTTTTTTTTAATTTTTTAAAGTTTATTTATTTTTGAGAGAGAGAGAGAGTGTGAGCTAGGGAGGGACAGAGAGAGGGAGACACAGAATTTGAAGCAGGCTCCAGGCTCTGAGCTGTCAACACAGAGCCCGACACGGGGCTTGAACCCACAAACCACAAGATTATGACCTGAGCCTAAGTTGTCCACTCAACCAACTGAGCCACCCAGGCGCCACATGGCTTGCTTTATATATATATATATATGTTATATATATATATATATATATATATATATATATATATATATATATATATATATATATGTTATTTATTTTTGAGAGAGCAGGAACGCAAGCAGGGGAGGGACAGAGAGGGAGACCCGGAATCCAAAGCAGGCTCCAGGCTCTGAGCTGTCAGCACAGAGCCCAACGTGGGGCTCGAACCCACCATGCAAACTGTGAGATCATGACCTGAGCCAAAGTCAGATGCTTAACCAACTGAGCCACCCAGGTACCCCTCTCTATAAAATTTTTTTTCATATTGAATATTTTTTTATTATTATTTTTCTAAATTTATATCCAAGTTAGCATATAATGCAACAGTGATTTTAGGAGTAGATTCCTTAATGCCTCTTCCCCATTTAGGCCATCCCCCCTCCCACACCCCTTCCTGTAACCCACTGTTTGTTCTCCATATTTAAGAGACTCATGTTTTGTCCCCCTCCCTGTTTTTATATTATTTTTGCTTCCCTTCCCTTATGTTCATTTGTTTTGTATCTTAAAGTCCTCATATGAGTGAAGTCATATGATTTTTGTCTTTCTCTGACTGACTAATTTCACTGAGCATAATACCCTCCAGTTCCATCCACGTAGTTGCAAATGGCAAGATTTCATTCTTTTTGATTGCTGAGTAATACTCCATTGTATATATATACCACATCTTCTTTATCCATTCATCCGTCGATGGACATTTGGGCTCTTTCCATATTTTGGCTGTTGTTGCCATTGCTTCTATAAATATTGGGGTGCATGTGTCCCTTCAAAACAGCACACCTGTATCCCTTGGATAAATACCTAGTAGTGCACTTGCTGAGTTGTAGGATAGTTCTATTTTTAATTTTTTGAGAACCTCCATCCTGTTTTCCAGAGTGGCTGCACCAGTTTGCATTCCCACCAACAATGCAAAAGAGATCCTCTTTCTCCGCATCCTCGCCAACATCTGTTGTTGCCTGAGTTGTTAATATTAGCCATTCTGACTGGTGTGAGGTGGTATCTCATTATGGTTTTGATTTGTATTTTCCTGATGATGACTGATGTTGAGCATTTTTTCATGTGTCGGTTGGCCATCTGGATGTCTTCTTTGGAGAAGTGTCTATTCATGTCTTTTGCCCATTTCTTCACTGGATTATTTGTTTTTGGGGTGTTGAGTTTGATAAGTTCTTTACAGATTTTAGATACTAACCCTTTATTTGATATGTTGTTTGCAAATATCTTCTCCCATTCTGTCGGTTGCCTTTTAGTTTTGCTGATTGTTTCCTTCGCTGTACAGAAGCTTTTTATTTTGATGAAGTCCCAATAGTTCATTTTTGCTTTTGTTTCCCTCGCCTCCTGAGACATGTTGAGTAAGAAATTGTTGCAGCCAAGGTCAAAGAGGTTTTTGCCTGCTTTCTCCTCAAGGATTTTGTTGGCTTCCTGTCTTACATTTAGGCCTTTCTTCCATTTTGAGTTTCTTTGTGTGTGGTGTAAGAAAGTGGTCCAGGTTCATTCTTCTGCATGTGGCTGTCCAGTTTTCCCAGCACTACTTTATTCCATTGGATATTCTTTCTAACTAACTCCATTAGTTCAATGGAGACTGTCTTTATTCCATTGGATATTCTTACCTGCTTTGTCAAAGATTAGTTGGCCATACATTTGTGGGTCCATTTCTGGGTTCTCTGTTCTGTTCCATTGATCTGAGTGTCTGTTTTTGTGCCAGTACCATACTGTCTTGATGATTATAGCTTCGTAATACAGCTTGAAGTCTGGTGTAAAAATTTTTTAAAACTAAAATAATTTAAAAACTTGAAATGGATTTAGTTATTTCCTCCTGTGAGTGATGACAATATTAATATTTTTCCTCTTCCATGTCTTCCTACATTTTCAGACAAAAGAGACACACTTTTTAAAAAGTATGTAAAGTTTAAAGTTATTTTCCTGTGCAGAAAACTTATTTTTTGTTCCCAGATACTTGAAGATATTATCCCCTGTGTTTCAGAAATGTAAAACTTCCTCTGGGCTACATTTCCATATGATTCTCTCTTAATTAAATTGGGCTGGTATCTGTGACTCTTTTCTATCTAAAGACTGAAAATCTTTGTGACATTGAGAAATTTTCTTCTATTACTTGATTTTCTGCAGTATCTGTTTGTTATTTACTGCTTTCATTTTGGTTTTTTTCCTATCTTTATTGAGGTATAATTGACAAATAAAAATTGTACATATATTTAAGGTGTGCAGTGTGATGTTTTGAACCACTGTGTTTTTAATTTATCATGGTTATCTTTCAGAATGATTTCTGTTTCTAATATTGGTCTGTTTTGTACTTATAAGTGCAAGTACAAATTAGGGATTTTGTTCTAGTTCGCCCTGCTTTCTTGCACTTACTCCGTGGCAAAGAAGAACACCTGCTCTCATTCCCCAGACTAAGCCTCCTCCTTCTGAACTGCCAGAGCTTTTCACTTGTCTAGCTGTGTCTGCTGTTTGCTCGTCCTTGCTGAGGAGGGCCTGGGAGGACTGAGATGGTTTACAATCAGAGACTGTATCTGCCCTGGTCGAAATCTTAAATATCAAAAAGAGGGAGGTTTTGATTTATAATAGCACAGAGATCCCACCAATGATGAGAGAGAAGAAGGTAACTAACAGAGTGAAGCCTGGATAAGGAGTTGCACTTTTGTTCAGAGAAGCTGATTTATGTGTGTGGCTGAGAGAGTGACCCCTTCCCTAACTGACGTACCTCAGTGCAGGCATTGCTGGCATATCTCCTTTTAGATTAGGGTGTAAATGGGGTGCCTGGGTGGCGCAGTCGGTTAAGCGTCCGACTTCAGCCAGGTCACGATCTCGCGGTCTGTGAGTTCGAGCCCCGCGTCAGGCTCTGGGCTGATGGCTCGGAGCCTGGAGGCTGTTTCCAATTCTGTGTCTCCCTCTCTCTCTGCCCCTCCCCCGTTCATGCTCTGTCTCTCTCTGTCCCAAAAATAAATAAACGTTGAAAAAAAAAAATTTAGATTAGGGTGTAAAAACCCTTGAAGGCGGAGGGGATTTTGCTTGTTCATCTTCGTATACCTCTGAGTTGCTGCTATTTGATCCTTACCACAGACTTATAAGGTAGATGAGGCGTCTAGTATGATCCTCATTTTGTAGAAGAGGAGACAGATGCTCCAAGAAACCCAGTGACTCACTCCGTCATGTGATCGAATAATCACAGGGCCGAAGTGGGATTAGCACCCAAGTCTTCCCTTTCCGTGCTGCTTTTCCCCACTTACCGTCCTGTCTCCCACGACACCAGGAGACGTTCTGGGTGCTGTGTATCCCGCCTGGGCCCCACCAGGGGCTTAATCTTTCATTATTTGTGTAGCGGAAGAAATTGGGTGCTCTCTTCCCTCTCTTTGTCTGGGGCTCTGGCCCACAGGTCTGAGCCTACACATGAGGGTTTCCTAGGACCAGAAGCAGCATGTCGCCAGACGGGCTGGACAGGCAGGAGCAGAAGCCTGTCCCTGGAGGGGAAGGGAGCTGAGAAAACAGTCCTGGGCTCCTTCCCCCTGGCCCAGGCAGCACCTGGAAGGGGCCTTCCATCTGGATGGTTCCAGCATGTGCCACTGAACCTCTTCTCCCTGAAGCTCTGCAGCCAAGGCTCCCGGGGTATGTTGGCAGAGTCGCTGCTGTTAAAATCCTCATTTTATTAGGCTCTAATTAAGCTCTCCTGCGAAGTGCTACATAAATTCAGTTTCGAATTTTGCATATGAAATCAAATGAGAGGGAAGCATCACAGACATAAAATGTTTTTAGAAATGACAATGGTATGTTTAATTTAATTGTATAGAATCATCTGGATGGGATACATCTACGTGGCAGAAAGATTGATATGTTCTCTTACCAGTGGCCTCAGAAAGTCCATGATCCACATAGGTTTGTGAAGTGATTTCCAATGCCTTAAATACTTCTCCTTCTTTCTTCAAGCACTGACCCAGGCGTTCTTTAAAATCAACCCGAGACTCACCTCCTGTGAACATGTATTCACTTGACGTTTAGGAGTACTTACTTATGCAGCTTCTGTTCATTTGTACATGACATTTGAAAAAGCTTACGATAAAGGGCATGGTGCTGGCTTAGTCTGCAGACCTGAGTTCCAGTTCCAACGTCTACAGACCCCACTAACCTCTGTGAGCCTTAGTTTCCCTATCCGTAAAATACGGACATGAAACTAAGTGGCCTTCCAAATACACGAACTGCTAAAATGTTTTCCAGTTGTTTGTTTGTCTCTTCCACTGGTCCAACTGGATTGTGAATCCCCCTACAGCAGGCTTATGCCTTCAGCATCTCTGGTATTTCCATCCCCGCCAGGGAGCCTGGCGCTCTGCATTGCCCCCAGCGGATGCCCTGTCGGTGTTGATTGCCAGACTGACAGCACCTGTGGCGGCCAGGAGGTGGCACTTTGGTATTTTCTGCAGTGAAAGAACAAACCACAGAGTGAGAAATCTCTGAGGCTTCTGTTTTACTGACCAAAGTAGACTATCCGGGGATCAAAATAAGCAAGGAGCTGTATTTTTATATTCGCATGTAACAAAATTGGCTTTTGCTGGTGGTTGTGTACAGTCTACGGGTCTTCGCACATGTATAGATTCATGTAGCCACCACGTCAGGCAGGATACGCAGTCGTCCATCATCCCCAGACAACTCCCTTAGGTCAGACTACGCCTGACCCTAAACTCTGACAGCAACCAATCTGTTGTCCATCCCTATAGTTCTGCCTTCTAGAGAGTATCACATAGACAGAATCCTACAGTATGTAACCTATTGAGGCTGACTGCTTGCACTCAACATAATGCCTTTGAAATGTATCCATGTTGCATATCAATAATTTGTTTCATTAGTTTATTCCTCTTATTGCTGAATAGCATTACATTGTAGAGATGTTCATAGTTGATTTATCCATGGATATTCTATTCGTTTCCAGTTTGGGGCCATTGTGAATAGAGTTGCTATAAACATTCCCGTCTAAGTTTTTGAGTGAACATACGTTTTTATTTCTCTGGGATATATGCCTAGGAGTGACATTGCTGGATCACATGGTAATTCTAATGTTTTATTTATTTTTGAGACAGAGAGAGAGAGACAGAGCATGAGCGGGGGAGGGGCAGCAAGAGAGGGAGACACAGAATCTGAGGCAGGCTCCAGGCTCCGTGCCGTCAGCACAGAGCTTAACGCAGGGCTCAAACTCACGAACCATGAGATCGTGACCTGAGCCGAAGTCAGATGCCCACCTGACTGAGCCACCCAAGCGCCCCACATGGTAATTCTACATTTAACTCTTTTAGTAACGGCCAAACTGTTTTCCCAGTGATTGTATCAATTCACATTCCCACCAGTAGTGTATGAGAATTCCAACTCTTCTGCATCTCCACCAGCTTGTCACTTTGTTCTTGTTGTTGCTTTTGTTTTATTTTGGCCATTCTGATAGGTTTGTGGTGGTATCTCATGGTTTTAATTTGCATTTCCCTAATAGCTAGTGATGTTTAGCATCTTTTCATGTACTTATTTGCCACCTGTATGTCTTCTTTGGTGAAGTGACTTCAAATATTTTGCCCACTTTTAACTTTTTTCTTAATGTTTATTTGTTTTGAGAGAGAGAGAGAGAGAGAGAGAGAGAGAAACCATGTGTGCATGAGCTGGAGAGGGGCAGAGGGAGAGGGACTGTCCCAAGCAGGCTGCACGCTGACAGCTCAATCTTGGACCTGAGTCGAAATCAAGAGTCAGATGCTTACCCAACTGAGCCACCCACGTGGTCCCCTTTGCTTATTTTTAAATTGAGTTGTTTGCTTTCTTATTGTTGAGTTTTAAGAGTTCTTTATATACTCATCTTCCTACCAGCGTCTTCCTCAAAGAAAAGTTTTCAGTTTGGTTAAATTCAGTTTAACATTTTTTTTTTCTTTTATGAGTTACACTTTTGGTGATATTTCTAAGAAATATTTCCCCAATCCAAGGCCACAGAGATTTTCTCCTGTTTTCTTCTAAAAGTTTTATGGTTTTACATTTTACATTTACATCGATGATCCATTTTGAATTCATTTTACAGAAGGCCTGAGATTTAAAGTGATGTTTATTTCTTTTGACTTGTGAATGTTGAAATGGTCCAAGTTATCCAAATGTCTAAGTTATATCCTTTCTCCATTGAATTGCCTTTGTAGCTTTGTGAAAAATCAATTGGCCGTGTTTGTACTTATTTCTGACTCTTCATTCTGGTCCACTGATCTGTTTTTATCCCTTTGACAATTACCTTATGTTCATTACTTTAGCTTTATAGTAAGGAAATGAACTACTGTGAGTCTTTCAACTTTGTTCTTCTTTCTCAAATTTTTTTGGGTATTCTAGTTCCTTTGCCTTTCCACACACACTTTTTTTTTTTTAATGTTTATTTATTTATTTCAAAGCGGGGTGGGTAGAGGGAGAGAGCGAATCCCAAGCAGGCTCTGTGCTGTCAGCACAGAGCCTGACACAGGACTCAGTCTCTTGAACCACAAGATCATAACCTGAGCCAAAATCAAGAGTTGGACACTCAACTGACTGAGCTACTCAGGTGCCCCTCCATACACGGTTTAAAATCAGCTTATTGATATCTACAAAATGTTATGCTGGGATTTTGGTTAGGATTGCATTAAATCTATAGATTAACTTGGGGAAAATTGGCATCTTAACAATATTGTATTTTCCAATCTATGAATTTGTTATTTCTGTTTATTTACTTTCATCAACAATTTGATTTGACTCTTTACTTTTCAGCATATAGGTCCTACACATGTTTTTTAGATTTACATATAAGTATTTTTGGTTTTGGAAAAAAAATAAGTATTTTTGTTTTTGGAGTTGCTGTGGATGGTTTTGTTTATAAACTTTTGTTTCCAAAATTATATGCTAACTATACTTAAAATATTTTTTAATTTTTGGGGCACCTTGGTGCCTCAGTCGATTGAGCTCCAACTCTTTGATATCGGCTCAGATCATGATCTCATGGTTAGTGAGGTCAAGCTCCATGTCAGGATCTGTGCTGACAGCTCAGAGGCTGCTTGGGATTCTCTCTCCGTCTCTCTCTCTCCCTCCCTCTCTCCCTCTCTCGCTCTCTCTCTCTCAAAACTAAGTTAACATTTTTTAAAAATTTTTATTTTTAAAAATTGTATTTCCAGGGGCGCCTGGGTGGCTCAGTCGGTTAAGCATCCAACTTCAGCTCAGGTCACAATCTCACGGTCTGTGAGTTCGAGCCTCGTGTCAGGCTCTGGGCTGACAGCTCAGAACCTGGAGTCTGCTTCCCATTCTGTGTCTCCCTCTCTCTCTGCCCCTCCCCCATTCATGCTCTGTCTCTCTCTGTCTCAAAAATAAATAAATGTTAAAAAAAATTTTTTTTAATTGTATTTCCAGTTGTTCATTACTAGTATAGAGAAATATCTTTGCATGTTGGCCTTGTGACCAACAAGACTTGGTGACCTTGCTAAACCTACTTACCAGTTCTAGGAGCTATTTTGTAGATTCCTTGGGGTTTTTTTTATGCAGACAATCATGTAATCAAATAATATAAAGACTCTCGTTTCTTCCCTTTCGACCTATATGCCTTTTAAATTTCTTTAAACCTACCTTATTGCGCTGGCTAGGGCTTCTCGTATGATGTTGCACGGCAGCAGTGACTATGGAAATCCTTACCTTGCTTCTGATCTCTGCAGAAGGATCTCTTTCACCACTAAGTGTGTTGTTAGCCGTGGCATTAATATAGATGTGATTTATCGGGTTGAGTTCTTTTCTAATCCTGGTTTCTTGAGGGGTTTTTATCATGAATGGATGTTGAATATTGTCAGGTGCTTTTGTCGTGGGGTCGTGGAGCACAACGGCCAAGAAAGAATTCTTGAGACATCGTAAGGTACATCTTAGGAAATTTATTTAAGTAGCATGGGGACAGGACCCACGGGCAGAAAAAGCTGCACTTTTGCTCTATGCAGCTGGTGTCTGTATGCCTAGTGCTCAAGGGGGAGGGGATGTGCAGGAAGTAGTAGATCATAAATGCTTCTTCTAATTTCCACTCGTAAAACTACATTCACTAAAACATTTTTTTTAATTAAAAAAAAAACTACATTCACAAGATTGCTCTGGTGCTTATCGTTCAGTTTGATATTAGCTATCAGTGAGATGTACAGGAAGTCATGAGACCCTTTAAGAATGTAGCAACCAGCACATATTTGATCCTTATCAAAACTATGCAGGCTGTATACGGGTCAGCCTTCTGGGCTAAAAGTGAACATTTTTCTGCTTCTGTCCCTCATCATTTACCCCCTGACCAGTTTTTGGTCCTTAAATCTTTTAAGGTTGTTGAAGGGCGAGGGGCTCATCTTCTGTAACTTCTTCAAGCTGTCAGGGATCATAGAGATATCCCTACCTGTGGACTGAAATTGGTCACTCTCTGTCCCTACAAGTAACTATAACAGAAGGCCATTGCTGTAGAGTACAGAGAAGACATCTGGGTGAATTTGTTTTGAGTAGTAAGGATCTTTTGAGTGAAGGAATTGGCACCTGCTTGCATGTATCTCAACCATAGAAAAGAACAAAGCCAAAGGGACAACACATTAGCATTATTATTATAATGAAAATAAGAAGAGGGGCACCTGGGTGGCTCCTCCGCTAAGCCTCCGATTCTTTATTTCAGCTCAGGTCATGATCTCATGGTTTGTGAGTTTGAGCCCCACATTGGGCTCTGCACTGTCAGTGCACGGGATTCTCTGTCTCTCCCTCTCTCTCTCTCCCTCCCATGTTCGTGCTCTCTTTCTCTTGCTTTCAAAAATATAAATAAATAAAGTTAAAAAAAAAAAAAGAAAAGCAATGAGAAGACACTTTAGTGTGGACCATAGTCCACCTCTGGACCACAAATGTAACCAATCATTAAGTGGCAGTGTAGGGTCTTTAAGAGCATCAATTTGATTATTCATATCAGTAAGTAGTCCTGTTATATTTTTGTCATAATCCAGAATGGAGTCACAGCATTCTGCCTTAATAATGGCACACACTCCTCCTTGTGTTGCTGTTAAGACATCTATAGCCATTATATTTTGTAGAACTGCTTTATGCACTCGGGTCATTTTGGTGTTTAATAATGTAATGCTATTTTGAGAGTCATTTTAAGATCTTAATTGCATATTTATCAAGGGCCTCTATGTGCCATAAAACATCTTCTAGACCTACTGATGGAAGAAAAATAGATGTCAGATCATCATATCATCATACTAATGGAATGCAGACCTTGTCCATCGTTGTTTTAGCCATGGAAGATTCACTGGACTTGTGATAGTCTTAGTGCTATGGCTATGAGTCTAGGCATAACCTATAGTACATCTTCCAATCCAGCCTGGTGGAAGCCATGGCCAAAAATTTGGCCCATGTAACCATTGTGTTCCATTAGGTGCTAGCCATCTGATGCCTGATCACCTTGTCTAGTCAATAGCAAACCAGTCAGTTGCCTATAAAATAATGGTATGGTCACAGGCTTATGGGGGTAACCATTCCATTTAGCCAGTACTATTGGGCTATGAATCAAGGGTATGGTTTTTCTCTTCTTAGCATAAGGGACGGGCCTTTTGGCTTAGTTGTCCTATTGTGGTAGTAAGCCACATACATATATCCATCCCGTATTTGAGATAATCCTTCCTGGGTATTATCTCAAATAATAGTCAAGGAATTTGTTGTCGTCAGACTATCTATGGATTGGCATATTCAGTTAAAATTTTGATAGTTTGAGGATAAGAGAAAGGCCTCTTTTGGCCTAGAGAGTCCCTTGTAACATTTACCATAGGTCAGCAAGAAACATTCTTTTAAATGATAAAAGCATCCCTACATGTGCTGGTATTAGGATGTAGTATCATTTCAGCTATGTGTGGATATAAATAATGCCAATCTGTACCTTGTAATGGAGAGTCTCAGCAAGGGAGACCTTAAGTGCTTGATGTGGACAGTGAGCCACAAGCCCAGCCCGAAGATTGGTTTTGGAGCTCAGCGTAGTGTTGTCCCCCTTGTAGAAAAGAGTTCCATTTAGGTATGGTGTGTAGATGGCAAGTACAAGAAAAAAGACCTCCATTTTTTTTTTCTTATCTCATTGTTTAAAGAGTATTGTGAGATCTTCCACTGGTTCACAGGAATATGAGGGCACATCGTTCAGTTCATTGTCATTCTCCCACATCCAGGCTAACCCAGGGCTCAGCCAGCCATTATTTCTATAAGTCCATAGTTAACTCGATGGAGTGGGGTATAATCTGGTTTTAAGGAGCAATTGTGTTATCCCAGACACATAGAATTGATCAGGGTAAAAGCTGAGTTACCCAGTTGTTGGGGTATCCATTCCATTGTCCAGCTATTTAAATAATCATATGTCCATGGGGTCCCTTTTATTATCCCCACAGAGTAACAAACAGGAAGACTGTCTATATATGAGCTATTATGGCAGTATCTCTGAAGTTTACCCCAAGTTGTCTAGCTTAGGCAAACAACAAGCATTTAAAGACAGCTAATTAGGGGCACCTGGGTGGCGCAGTCGGTTAAGCGTCCGACTTCAGCCAGGTCACGATCTCGCCGTCCGGGAGTTCAAGCCCCGCGTCGGGCTCTGGGCTGATGGCTCAGAGCCTGGAGCCTGCTTCCGATTCTGTGTCTCCCTCTCTCTCTGCCCCTCCCCCGTTCATGCTCCTGTCTCTCTGTCCCAAAAATAAATAAACATTGAAAAAAAATTTTTTTTAAGACAGCTAATTAAAACTAGAACCTAACATCCATAAGGATGCATTATTGAGAAACATAATTTTTCTCAGTTCACCCTTATTTCCAGAGATAGCCAAATCAAGACTGATTCATTTGTAAAACAAGTCCAGTTTTAACAAACTTGGCCTAATTATTTACATAAGCTCAGCAAGAATAGTGATTGATCATATAGATCCTTTAAAATCTTGGGGCGCCTGGGTGGCTCAGTCGGTTAAGCGTCTGACTTCAGCTCAGGTCACGATCTCACAGTCCGTGAGTTCGAGCCCCGCGTCGGGCTCTGGGCTGATGGCTCAGAGCCTGGAGCCTGCTTCCGGTTCTGTGTCTCCCTCTCTCTCTGCTCCTCCCCCATTCATGCTCTGTCTCTCTCTGTCTCAAAAATAAACGTTAAAAAAAATTTTTTTTAATAAAAAAAATAATAATAAAATCTGTTTTTTGGAAACTTTTTATAAGGAATCTGTAGATTGAACTTTTTTGAGAGGGAGAGCACATACGCAACCATGTGAGTGGGTGAGGGGTGGAGAGAGAGAGAGAGAGAGAGAGAGAGAATCGTAACCAGGCTCCACATGAGGAGTCCCAACAATTTGAGGCTCCGTCTCACAACTGTGAGATCATGACCTAAGCCAAAATCTAGAGTCAGACACTTAGCCAACGGAACCACCCAGGTGCCCCTCTAGATTGAACTTTTAATAGCTGCTCAAGGGTAGAGCCGAGCCAAATTGTTGTCATCAGACTTGCCTACAATACCTATAGATTTGGGTGCATTCCTCTTCTTGAGGTCCCTAAAATATCCTGAGGTTTCTTGCACCTGCCAGGAAGTGACATTCTTTACTCACCTGGTAAGGCTGCTGGGAACTCTGTAAGCAAGGTATCAGGCCAACATTTTCTATTTTTTTTTTTTTAATGTTCATTTATTTTTGAGAGAGAGACAGAGAAACAAAGTGCAAGTGGGGGGATGGGCAGAGAGAGAGGGAGACACAGAATGAGAAGCAGGCTCCAGGCTCCGAGCTATCAGTACAGAGCCCGACACGGGGCTTGGACTCACAAACTGTGAGATCATGACCTGAGCCAAAGTCAGACACTTAACAGACTGAGCCACCCAGGCGCCCCTCAGGCCAACATTTTCAAGGGGCTTTATTGGCTCCATAAAGTCAACCGTAATTCCTTAGAGCTGTCTGGTTATATCTGAGTCTATGCATGTCTCTCTTACATAGGACATTCCAGTCAAAGCCTTGGTAATATAACCAGTGTTTCCAATGGTATCCTTTACAAGGAGAATAGATTCTTTTTAAGTTTTCTTTAAATTCCAATTGGTTAACATATAGTGTAATATTAGTTTCAGGTGTACAATACAGTGATTCAGCAGTTCCATACGTCACCTGGTGTTCCATCACAAGTACGCTCCTTGATCCCCTTCACCCATTTCACCCATCTCTCCACCCACCTCCCCTCTGGTAACCATCAGTTTGTTCTCTGTAGTTAAGAGTCTGTTTCTTGGTTTGCCTCTCTCCCTTTTTTTTTTTTTTCCTTTGCTCATTTGTTTTGTTTCTTAGATTCCACATATGAGTGAAATCATGTGGTATTTGTCTTTCTCTGACTGGCTTATTTCATTTAGCATTATGCTGTCTAGCTCCATCCATGTCATTGCAAATGGCAAGATTTCATTCTTTTTATGGCTGAGTAATATTCCATTGTACATATATACTACATCCTCTTTATCCATTCATCAGTAGTTGGACAGTTGGGCTCTTTCCATAATTTGGCTATTGTAGGTAATGCTGCTGTAAACATCAGGGTGTATGTATCCCATTGAATTAGTATTTAGTATCCTTTGGGTAAATACCTATTGGTGTGATTGCTGGATGGGAGGTTAGTTCTATTTTTAACTTTTTGAGGAGACTACAAAGAGAACAAATTCTTATTGAACTTATGCAAATAACTAATTGCCAAGAAAGAAAGAATACCCACTGGGAGTTTCTGAATTCTGGAGGATTCCAATAAAGAAAAGATTTAAATGTTTCAATTTGTTCACGAAAGAAAACTTTATCGCATTTCTATAAGTCATGGATTTCTTAAGAGAAGGTTTCTTTAAATCTAGAAGAGCAAACATTAGGAAGCCAGCAGTGTGTCAAATAAGAGTCACAAAAACCACAATCATCTTCCTCAGTCTGTTTAGTCCCGTTCTCCTAATTCTAGTTGTTCAGATGCAGCTTCTTCCATTAGTTCTGGATATGCTTAACCATTTTAGTTTTATGATTTTAAAGATATCAAAAACCTGTATTTGTCAAAAGTCAGTTTCCTGAATCTCCTTGAAGACAAACTCATTCTGCAAGAGCATCGGAACAATAACTGTAAACCACAAGAGACTCAAAAATAGAATGGTTAAAGATCTGATAAGAGAGTTCATTATAATGTAGCTGACAAGGAAATTTAGTTATTCCTGTGACACATAGCATTTTAATAATTAAAATTATTTAATTTTGACCTTATACTACAACATATTAAAACTTCAGGAATTTCATATATTTTCTACAATATATGAAATTATATTTTTTATATATTTTTAAGTATATGCCTAAATAGGATTACAGATCATTCTAAATTTAATATTTACATTTAACTGAGCTGGCAGTAAGAGATTCTACAGGAAGCTAGAGTTGTTAGCAAAACTTGAGAAGTTTTAACTTTCTTAAGTAATCAAAGGCCTGATTAACAACAAAACACAGAAGCTTTGGTTTTCTGGGCAGATAAAGAAAAAGAAAAAAAACTTCATTTACATTTTCTTATCAAAAGCAGACAACAATCCAAGAAAACTTTGTCTTTTTAACACAGAGAAAAGCAGAATTTCAATTTTATGCCAATGTACTTTTAAAATCCATTCATTTCAACCTCAATCTTGACCATACATAAAATTCTTTTCCAAAAAATTCCCTTCACAAACCTTCTACAACTTTCTTTTGCATTCAGATTTTGTTGTAAACATTTTCTCCCCAAACAACCAATCTCATTTTATGACAATTTCTTTTTCCCTCAACAAAAGGTATTCTTTCTCATAATCCTCCACTCCTACATACAGAGTTGCTTTCCTTATGTGTATCAGTCTTTTTTTAAAATTTTTTAACATTTATTTATTTTAAGAGACAGAGAATGAGCAGGGGAGAGGCAGAGACAGGGGGAGACACAAAATCCAAAGCAGGCTCCAGGCTCTGAGCTGTCAGCACAGAGCCTGATGCAGAGCTTAAACCCACAAACTGTGAGATCATGACCTGAGCCGAAGTCGGACGCTTACCTGACTGAGCCACCCAGGCGCCCGTCCTTCAGTCTTAATTACATTTAGCAGAATTTTAACTCTTAGAAACATTAATCTCCAAAGAAAATTAAGTAGTAATTACTTGTGAATGGTCTGTTACACCAAAATTCTTTAGATCTGAACTTCATGAACATATTTCATAATTTCTAAAAACATGTTTTTCCATAGTACAACCTTTCAACCAAGCATAAAGCAAGTTTACCATAGACCCAACATCCTCAGTTTCTCTGTGGTAAGAAGCCAAAAGCCCAAACCTACATTTAGTAAACATGCTTTAGTATTTATTTGGAAAAGACTTAGATATCCAATAAATTCAATCCAATTTATTGTTTAACTTAGCAAAACTTCCAAGTGTCAGGAGCGCCTGGGTGGCTCGGTTGGTTAAACTTCCAACTCTTGATTTCAGCTCAGGTCATGATCTCACAGTCATGGGATCAAGTCCTGTGTCGGGCTCTGAGCTGACAGTGCAGAGCCTGCTTGGGATTCTCTCTCTCTCTCTCTCTCTCTCTCTCTCTCTCTCTCTCTCTCTCTCTGCCTTTCACCCTGCTTGCATGAGTATGTGAGCTCTCTCTCAAAATAAATAAATATTAAAAAAAAAAAAACTTCACAGTTTCATGTTACCAAAAATTTTGAAAGCTATTTAAAAGTTTTACCTATGGGGTGCCTGGATGGCTCAGTGGGTTAAGGGTCCAACTTTGGCTCAAGTCATGATCTCGTGGTTTGTGAGTTCAGTTCCCACATCAGGCTCTGTGCTAACAGCTCAGAGCTTGGAGCCTGCTTTGGATTCTGTGTCTCCCTCTTTGTCCCCCACCCCACTCTGTCCCTCTGTCTCAAAAATACACAAACATTTTTAAAATTTAAAAATAAATAAATAAATAAAAGTTTTACCCATTAATCTTTTATTTATTCAGCCTACTTGTTCTTAACAATTACTCGTGAAAACTTTGAGACAAAATTAACCATCATTTTAAGTCATCTTTCTGCTGACAAATTGCAACAGCGATAACACGAGTTTATTTGACCTTTTGTAAACCTTGGTAGAATAAAAGTTTTATATTTAGTGCTGATAACTCTAAAGACATGTTTACCTTTAATTAAACTAACAAACTCAAATTAGCTTAAATGCCAAATATATTGCACCTGGGCACACTAAATGTCAATCAGTTTGTTCCCCACTGTCAGTTTTTACCTGGGGCACCGGTGGGGAAATCTGAAGTGAGCGGATTAAGTCCAGAGAGAGGTGCTCTCCACTCCTTGATAGCAAAGAGAGGAGGAACAGGAGCCAATGGCACTGAGGGCATGAAGGATGGTACAGGAGCCATTATGCGAGTGGCACCCAACATGGTGGGGAAAGAGGAGCAGGGGGAGGTGCAGGCAGAAGAGGTGAGGTGCTGCCAGCAAGAGGGCAGAGAAAAAGGACTCTCTCAGTCCTAAAGCTCATCAGCACAGACAGATGAACAGGCACACCTTTTGTTTCCATCCACAAAAAGTGAAAATAGGCAGTCCATGTCTGGTGGAGAAGACAGGGAACCTCCCTGAAGCAAAAGGAATTTTGAAAGCTTCTTGGGAGTATTCTTTAAGGTCCCCATCCTGAGGTAGACTTACAGGACAACTGGCTCCAATGATCATAGCCATTAACCTAGGAAATGAATGAGGGAGAAAACCCCACACAACCAGAGTCAGGCAACATTCATCCAGTACTCTCAAGATATATTCCAGCTCTGACACACAAAGAAGCAAACAAAGAGGAGAGAATAACTCAGGAAAAAGAAGGAGGCATATACAGGATCTTGGCAGAGAGATGGGGGCAGGGAGTGGTGTACATAGAAAACATGACAAAACACAGGGAGGGTGGTGGGTTAAGTAGGACGGGCCTGGGCAGCCAGCTGGTGGTGGATTGAGAAGAAAAGGGTGAGGAGAGGGGTGTCCTTGGGCCCCCTAAAGGAGTATGGACAGATGAGGGTTTTGGTAGAGGGCCATAAAGGCCTGACCATATGGGATTTTGGTCCATTTTCCCTGATGCCTACCAAAAGGTCCAATTGATAAATAGTACTGAACCTTAAAGACCCATCAGTGGGTCATTTTTTTTTATCATCCTTCACAGAACATTGAGGCCAAGCATTATTACAGAAAAAGATGAGGCACTTCTTCTTTAAATCCTATTGTCCGGATTGACTCCATTGTGTTAGGTAACAACAGCCCAAAGGAAAATCCTTTGGGATCAAGGAAGCTGATCCTATAGTTAATTCCTACAAATGGAGGAGAGTCCATTAACTAACTAGGAGTCCATTACCAAAATCCTCCTTAGCTTCTAAGTGGCATCCCACCAGGAATATTGCTGAAGGTCCCTGGGATTCAGAGTGGTGGGAGGCATCCCTCAGTTTCAACCACTCTGACACCATTGTACTACCTGAGAAGGGGTGTCAGTTATTGGACTGAAATGCCACAGAGATTGGAACTGCCTCTTTCCATTTTGGGGGTATCAATATATTTTGCAACCAGTAACAATACCCTTTGTAAGACTCTGGATCTACTATTAATGGATGAGGTAGAGGCCCTGGCCCTTGTTAACAAGGAGCAGCTATTTGGTATCATATTAAGTGACATATATCTAAGCTAGAAGTACTTTCAGTCTGAGAGTAGGACTGAGAATGCCAAACAGCCCATGGGCAAGACAAATGAAAGACGTGAAGAAACGAAAGTACGGAACCCCTGTCTAATCCCGGAAACTTTCTTGTGAGCTTTATCTGTGATCCAGTCCCCCGCTGGGTGAGTGCCTCAACTGGATAATAGCTCCCACCAGTCACTTTCAGGAATCACATGTGGTCAGATGTATCTTGGATATTATGCTCACTTGAGGGATCACACTGGATTATTTAGGAGGAACCCTTCCATGGGAGTCTTGAGATCAGCGGCCATCCTAGGGACATGTATGTCTGTCCTGTGATGAGTATTAAAAGAGTACTAAAATACTCGAGTATACAAGTATTAAAAGAGCAGATGAAACAGAGACTGATTTCTGAGCCCAACGCCATTACAGCCAAGGTACTGGTGTCCAGCCGGGCAGCAGCAGTTTGTCTTTCCCTTAGTAGGGCCACGGGCAAGAGGTTCTCTCCTGAGCACTAGACAAGACACATTCCGAAGGGTTGTACTATTCAGGACATCTCTGGAAAAGAACAAGTAGAGGCTGGGGGAATAAAAGGGTTTTAGCAGGTCGCACTGAGGCTCTTAGATTCCCCCTATAATCCCCTTGCAGGGCCACCAAAAATGTTGGTGGGTCATGGAGCACAATGGCCAAGAAAGAATTCTTCAGACATTTTACAGTGCAAATTAGTAAGTTTATGTAAGTAGCACGGGGAAAGCTCTCTGCTCTGTGGGCAGAAAGAGCTGCACTTTTGCTCTATGCAGCTGGTGGTTATATGCTTTGTGCTCAAGGGGGAAGGGACGTGCAGGGACTAGTAGATCAAGGGGCGCCCCTCTCGCCCAGTCTGTGGAATATGTGACTCTGATCTCAAGGTCGTAAACACAAGCCCCACGTGGGGTGTAAAGATTACTTAAAAAAAGAATCTTTAAAAATATTTAAAACTAGGGACGCCTGGATGGCTCATTGGGTTAAGCATCTGAGTCTTGATTTCAGCTCAGGTCGTGACCTCACAGTTTGTGAGTTGACGCCCCAAGTTGAGCCCCTGCTTGGGATTCTCTCTCTCCATCTCTCTTTATCTGCCTCTTCACCACTTGCGTGCAGGCACCCACTTTATCTCTCTCTCTCTCTCTCTCTCTCTCTCTCTCTCTCTCTCTCTCTCTCAATAAATAAATAAATAAACTTAAAAAAAATAAAATAAAAATAAATGCTCAAATTTCTGCCTGTGAAACTGCTTTCTCAAGATTTCTCTAGTGCTTGTCATTCAGTTTGATGTGAACTGTCGGTGAGATTTAAAGGCAGTCATGAGACCCTTTAAGAAAGCAGCAACCAGCACATATTTAATCCTTATTGAAACTATGCAGGCTTTATTTAGGTCAGCCTTCTGGGCTAAAGGTGAATATTTTTCTGCTTCTATCCCTCATCACTTTCTTTGCATCAAATAATATCACATGGCTTATTTATTCTGTTGCAGCAATGGATTACATTGGTTAATTAATGAATTCTGAACTAGCTTTGCATTTCTTAGATAAACTCTACTTGGTCATAGTATATTATTGTTCCTATATGTTGTTGGATTTCTTTGTTAATATTTTGTTGGTCATTCTTACATCCATATTGATGAAGGGTTTTGGATATTGGTTTACAGTTTTCTTGTACTGCCTTTATCCTTTTTTGGTATCAGGATGATGCTGGCCTTATAAGATGAGTTACAAAGTGTTCCCAGTGTTATTTCTTCTTTAAACATTTGGTAGGATTCACCAGTGAAGTCACCTGAGCCTAGAGTTTTCTTTTTTGAAAGGTTTTTAACCACAAATTTCATTTTTTAATAGATAAAGCAGTACTCAGCTTATCTATTGCCTTTTGGGTGAGTTTTGGTAGTTTGTGGCTTCTAAGGAATTACTTGGTTTCATCCATGTTATTAAATTTATGTACACAGAGTTGTTGAAAATATTTTTCTTTGTTATCCTTCTAATGTCTGTGTGTTCTATAGTGCTATCCCCTCCTCCATTCTATATTGGTAATTAGGTTATCTCTCTTTTATCCTCAGACTAGAGGCTTAGCAATTTTATTGATCTTTTGAAACAACCAGCTCATTATTTCATTGATTTTTCTCTATTATTTTTCTGTTTTCAGTTTCACTGATTTTTAGTCTTATCTTTATTATTTCCTTACATCTTGCTTGTTCCATGAAACTTGGAAAAGACTGAAGCTACCAGGGTCACTGATCAAAAATACATTATTAGGGGTGCCTGGGTAGCTCAGTCAGTTGAGCATCTGACTCTTGACTTCGTCTCAGGTCATGATCTCATGATTCGGGAGATCAAGCTCCACATCAGGCTCTTCACTGATAGTGCAGAGTCTGCTTGGGATTCTCTCTCTCCTTCTCTCTCTCTCTTCCCCTGCCCAGTTCATGCACACACACTCTCTATCTCAAAATAAATAAACTGAAATATATATATATAATATAAATTTATTTTTAAAATTATGCATATATAATATAATATGTATATTATGCATATAATTATGAAATGTATTTTTAAATTTATTCTTTTGAGAAACCATCCTAATAGTTCTCCATGTTTTATGTCTTTGCAGTTGACTGGTCTGAGTGTCTCCAACGGAAAGGACCAACTTGTAGTGTTCCATACAAAAGACAACAAAGACCTCATTGTCTGCCTTTTCAGCAAACAGCCAACCCATGAGAGTCGAATTGGAGAACTTGTTGGAGTCCTGGTGAATCATTTCAAGAGGTAAAGCTTGATTTTTGTAACTGAGGCAGGTTTTGAACATATGAAATCTTTCATCATAATTCTTACTGAACTTGCTTTGTGCCAATTTCAATGTATTGAGTTATTTTCCTTTAGAAGAACGACATAAATCATCCATTCCACAGAAGGCAAAATTAGCATCTAGGCTTAGTTTCAAGATTAGGAATGATCCTCTGCTATTCCAGCCTCCATCTGAACGAAAAATGATAGAATTTCCCCAATTATGATTTCTTCATCTCCAGTCCAATGACAGAAATCCAAAAGACAGAAAAATTACTTTATATACTTATTGTCACAGCTTCTCATTTATCCCAAATATAATCAGCAATTGTGTCTACTATGAATGTAAATTAGAAGACAGGTTTAGGATGACATATAGGTACATGAAGACTGAAGGAATTTCTAAGAGAAGCAACAACCTATACAAAAACGCAGAGTTTGGGTGGCACATGACATATTCACAGTGAACCTAGATGTCTGGGGTATTTGTGTGTGGGTGTGTGTTGTGAACAGTGATGTGAGAAATATGCACAGAGCATCGACCCTGAGGACGATGTGGACCAGGGAATGATCTGTCTGGTTACTTATTGGAGTTGTTTTAGAGATGGGGTCTTCCTTCCCATAGGACATCATCGAGCATTCGGCGTAAAGCGTTTCTGACTCCAAAGTCAGATGTTCTTTCCAGTGTGGCAAACTGTCTATCTCCGCCTCCCCCCCCCCCCCCACCCTGATGCCAGGGGAAGACTGCTTCTCAAAACTCAGGGTCCAGTTCCTTTTCTTCCTTGACGATACTTCCCAAGTTGCCAGAAGTAATCGACTTTCCTTATCAGTATTGTGTTGTTGTTTTTTCTCACTTAGATATGGCTTTTCTTTCCCTAAACAAAGACATATCTAGAATCAGATGTCCACCTGTCTAATTCGACTGTGTTCATTTTGCTGATCAGTGTGTGCAGTATAAGCAGACCATTTATTTTATGTTATTAAACTTTGTATCCTAGATCAAAATAGGTCCTTAGATATGTAGTTAAATGCTTTTCAGTGGTGTGGATAAAATAATGCGTAATGGTCATCTGGTGGGAAAAAAATAAGAATCTAAGGAATTACCAAAAAACAATGATAAACAGATAAGTTTGAAAAATTCCCTTCCATCTGCCAAAGAGTGATACTAAGGAGTTTAGAATGGAAGGGAAAGACATGGAGAAGGCATCTCTACAGTAAAGTCATGGCTCAGTTTAGGAGGCTTCTTTTCCTTCTGATAGTTAGAACAAAGTAAGGACAATTAAAGGGATTTTAATCCGCATGCCTGTACTAATGCATAGTTTTTGCCTGGAAAATATTTCTTCTTAGTCTGGGTCCTTGTTTAGCAAATTCCAACTCTTATTGAATGCTTCTGTAAGTAGGGGGAAATGGGAAACTGGTCCTAGCACGGTCAGTTGCTGTCTCTCCCTAGCATATGCATTCTGAGATAACATTTCTACTTGTATTCCCTCCGATCTTTAATATATGGAAGAATTTTAAACATCTTTAAAAATTATAAATGGGAGGAAGAGAAGGCTGTCAAAATGCTAGATTTTTTTATAGTTTATTCTTGATGTTCTTACTCTATGAATAAAAGGTCAAGCATCGACAAGAGATAAAACCCCTCCTCCCTGCCCCCAGGAAATTCAGGCTTGGAATTTCGACTTAGAGTTAGTCAGCAACTTGATATTGACTTCATAAGGAATGGTTAATTTGATTTCTTTACTAGCTGTTTTCCCTTATTACCAAGTATCATATCATTGGTGTGACTTTAAAAATGGCACTGTGTTGGGGTACCTGGGTGGCTTAATCGGTTAAGGATCTAGCCCTTGATTTCGGCTCAGGTCGTGATCTCACAGTTCATGGCATTGAGCCTTATGATGGGCTCTGTGCTATCAGCACAGAGCCTGCTTGGGATTCTCTCTCTCCCTCTCTCTGCCCATCCTCGCTCGCTCTCTCTCCCTCTCTCTCTCAAAATAAATCAATGAACATTAAAGAAAATTGTATTGTGTTTTACAAGTACAGTGATGGCACATGATCTTATTTGTCCCTGGGTTAATTGCAGAAATCCAAAGTTGAGAGAGATTTAAGTTCAGACAAATATTTGATCTTCCAGGTAATTTCCCTAAAGTACATTCTGAAAGGTTCTCTGGTTAGAACTCAGAAGGAAAGGCTCAGAATAGCTGAATATAGCATTGATAGATTAGATTTGAACAGGAGTCATTATCTTCAAAAGATCGTAAAGAGAAGGGCGCCTGCATGGCTCATTCAGTTAAGTGTCTGACTCTTGATTTTGGCTCAGGTCATGATCTTACAGTTAGTGAGACTGAACCCCAAGTTGGGCTGTGCACTGACAGTATGGAGCCTACTTGGGATTTTCTCTCTCTGCCCCTCCCCCCCTCAAAATAAATGAACAAACTTAAAAAAAAAATTATAAAGAGAGAGGATTAGGACTTAAAATCCATGAGCAAAATTCCAACCAAGTATCAGAGAGAAGAGAGAGAACTAAAAAATTTGATAGAAGAGCATCTCATTTGGGGTGCCTGGGTGGCTTATTTGGTTAAGCATCTGACTTCGACTCAGGTCATGATCTCTCACTCTGTGAGTTTAGCCCTGCCTAAGGCTCTGTGCTGACAGCTCAGGGTCTGGGGCCTGCCTCAGATTCTATGTCTCCTTCTCTCTCTGACCCTTCCCCACTTGTACTCTGTCTCTCTCTCTCTCTCTCTCTCTCTCTCTCTCAAAAATAAACATTAAAAAAAAATTTTTTTAAAGAGCATCTCATTTTATTAGGCCAGCACAACACTATACCCAAAACAAGGAAGGATAGCACAAAAAAAGAAAATTATAGTCTAATCTCACTTTCATGTGGAGATTTTTTTTTAACCCTAAATAAAATGCTCCCAAATTGGTCCAAGAGTGTCTGTGGCCTAAAGGAACTTCTAAGTCATGCTGACCTCAGTGTCTGGAGGAGGTCAAGAGAAAGGACACATCCAGCTGAGGGAAGAAGTGGCCTCGTGCAGACGATACTGCAGTTTGGAGAGAGGGTGATGTGAGTTCACATCCTGAAAGGAAGCTATAGGACAGACGTACATGGTGCCCTCACCTCTTCAAGAACTGCATTTCAGGGGTGCCTGGTGGCTCAGTCGGTCAGGTGTCTGACTCTTGGCATCTGCTCGAGTCATGATCTCGCGGTTCATGAGATCCAGCCTTACATGGGGCTCTGCACTGGCAGTGCAGAGCCTGCTTGGGATTCTCTCTCCCACCCATCCCACCCCCACCTCTTGATTCATTCTCTCTCTCTCTCTCTCTCTCTCTCTCTCTCTCTCTCTCTGTCTCTCCCTCAAAATAAATAAGTAAACTTAAAAAAAAAAACTGCATTTCAGCAAATAGCTGCCCCGCTCAAAGCAAATAATAAACCAGAAAGAAAAGAGCAAGAAAACTGTGCATAGGCGATATGAAACTAAGGAGCAAAGAAAATGAGGAAAGGCAGATGAATAAAAAAGAAAAATATAAGAATAAACTTTACATTAAAAAAAAAAAAAAAAAAGGACAGCTCAAGCACAGACCAACCAGGGTAGATGCCATCCAGGAACACCTGATACAGCCATACCATTCAAGTCCTGGCCCTGTTCCACAGATCAGAAATTATGCCAAAGGGGAGAGGAGGGGACCCAAAGTCAGATACCGGTAGATATGCTAATAAAGTTAAACAGGCTTCTTTACTGTGGTTCTTCTCAGAGGCTTTGATATGGCTTTGTTCATTTTAAATATAGCCAATAAGAAAGTTATAAGGACATATCTGTATACATTTATATGTGTGTGTATGTATGTATCCATACATACATGATTATGTATATTATAGACAATTTCTGGAAAGATATGCAGGAAATGGGTAACAATGTTATCTCTGGAGGGAAAGAGGGGAGATAGGGTACTAGGAGAAAGGTAGGTGGGAGATTTATTTATTTTTCCTTGTAAATCTTTTGCAATTAAATATATGTGTTACTTATCTAAAAAATTTTTTCATTTTTAATAATAAACAAATGACAGCTAGTTTTTAGGCCTATTATATAGGCCTGAATTCCTGGATATTCTCTTTTCCCATTTAGAAAAGTACAAAAGAACAAAAAAGCTTTCTGAGTGAATGATCTATGTATGGCATTTGAATACTTTGAAATAAACCCAAATAACACCTCTTGGGACACACCTGAAACCAACTGTAACATCGTGTCAACTATACTCAAAAAAAAATTTTTTTTTTCTAATGTTTATTTTTGAGAGAGAGAGAGACAGAGCGTGAGCAGGGGAAAGGCAGACAGAGAGGGAGACACAGAATCCAAAGCAGACTCCGGGCTCTGAGCTGTCAGCACAGAGCCCGACACGGGGCTCAAAGCCATGAACTCTGAGATCATGACCTGAGCCGAAGTTGGACGCTCAACCAACTGGGCCACCCAGGCATCCCATATTTTTTTAAGTAAAAAAAGATAAAAATAAAAAAACGTTACAAACCTAAAACCTCTGGGCATATCCTCGTCCCATGTGGTCGTGTTTTGTAGGCATGTAGCCCTTGTCTCTGGTGGTGGTACCAGCGGCCCGCCAGGCCAGTTTGCTTTGCAGAGGTTATGAAAATGGCTGACTCGGTTTTGGGTTTGTGCCTCATCCTCAGCAGTGGCTACCTGCTGGTCGTGAGCTTTTCTGCCCACTAGTAAACAGATGGTCTCACGTTGGCTGCCCTGACTGTAGAGTCACCAGAAACTCAGCGATATTAAGCTGTCAAAGGACCCATCTGCCCTAAGCAGCTGTCCAGGCATTTGCCTGTCTGGATGCTGGAAAGCTCAATTATAACCCCAACTCATAAGCATAGAAACTTATTTTTCCTGTTTTGTTTTTGTGGATGAAAGCCTGAAGTCAGTGCCATCTGCTTCTTGTTTTTTGGGGTTTTTTGTTTGTTTGTTTGTTTAGCAGTATCTGTAATATCTGCTTAACTTAAAAAATGCCATTGCAGGGGCTTCTGGGTCGCTCAGTCGGTTAAGCATACGACTTCGGCTCAGGTCCTGAACTCAACGGTTTATGGGTTCAAGCCCCGCGTCAGCCTCTGTGCTGACAGCTCGGAGCCTAGAGCCTGCTTCGCATTCTGTCTGTCTGTCTCTCTCTCTTTCTCTCCTCTCTCTTTCTCTGACCCTTCCCCCCCCACCCTCTCTCTCAAAAATAAATAAACATTAAAAAATTTTTTTAAAGAACATCATTGCTTCTGTTCTTTTAACTCAAGAGTAGACTCAGACCAATAAGCAGGCCATTGGTTTGTCCCGGGAAGCACAGGCAGGGGGCCAGGGGAAATGAGGCCTCTTGACCTGAGGTAGAGGAAGTCAAAGACCCCTGCTCCTGGCCCTTCTCATCCAACAGTCACTGCTCACCTCCTGCCCGCCGCTCCCATGTGTGTCTCCCTCTCCTCTGTCCTGGACCCCAAATGCGTGTTCTCATGGCCCTTCCTCTGCATTCCCAAACTGCTTTCCTGAGATGCCTGGTTTCTAATCACAGCAGTGTATGTAACAACTAAAAGCGTAAAACAAATGAAAATACAATAGGTGAAAACAATGTAGATAGCTAACTGTAAAGGATTTGTTAATTAAATTATAGTCCATCTCCTTCATGGAGTATTTGGGCCAGTTATAATTATCAAAAACATCTGATTTATGGTGAGAGAAAAGTGAGTGACCACAATTTACCATCTTCAGTGTCCCCAGTAGAGATACACAGGAAGACACAGAGAGAAATGCCCACTTTCCATAGTACTAGAAACTGGAAGTATTACTCAACCACAGTATTACTCTGACAGGGACATCCTTCACCACTACTCCCTTGTCATCCCATCAGGCCTTCCCTGCCCATCTTGGTAGAGAACAACAGTTCGCCCCCACCCCCCACCCCATGCTCCCTGCCCCCAGCCCTACTTAACTGTTCCCCACGGCTCTCATCTGCTTCTGGCACTATACCTTTACTTCTTTCTTTATCACATGCGTTCCAGCTAGAGTATAAGCCCCCAAGTTAGCAGGAACTGTACTTGAGCTGTTCACACCAGTTGCCCTGGTGTTTGGAATAGTGGCCGGCACTCAGCGGGCTCCCACTGGGGACTCCTGGACACTGAGGCTGGCCGCTGGGGCCCCCTGGCTGTAGGACGCTCTAAGCCCTTCCCCACTGATGTATGCTCTTGCCTGCCAGAAGATGGTAACTTAGTTCTCCTTGTATATGAAAGAAAGGAAGAACTCCGTTACAGTCTTCTTCCCTTTATGAATGAGCACCTCTTGCCTTGTACTGGTTACAGGATTACAGCTCTAAGCAATGTCATACGTCTAGGGACAGAAGTGAATGGGTATTCAGGATATTAAATCAACTAAAAGAGCTACCAGAACAGCCATGGATACACTGTATGCTGGGCGTTGCAGCTTTTCGTTAACTTATTTTTAGCAACAAAAGAACTCCAAATAATTTCAGACTCTCCTTGTCAGTAAGCTGACAGGGGTGCAAAATGTAGGGATTCCTGCTCAGATCAGCAACTGCAGAATGAGTAAAAGACTTCAAAAACTACAACGAGAGGCTGTGTGCATAAGCCGACTCCCAGCTTAGAGGCTGAGAAGTGGGTCCTAACTGCGAACAGGTGCTGTGTGGAAAGGAACCCAGAAGAACCCATGTGCACCCTTTGTGCAAGAGCTCCTGGACCAAACAAATGTCTCCTTAGTCATGAGATCTGTGAAGAGCAGTAGTAATAAGAAAGGCTCAGACTCCTTTGTAACTTGTCTCAAAAATTATGGAATGGCACATTTTCTATAATTGTCATTTTAAATGTGAAAACCAAAAAATATATATATCTAAAAGTTATGAGATTATTTTAGGATATCTTCCAGAAACAAAGCAGCTAGTAACCAGTAGATTCACATAAAATTTTCATAGTGGAGAAAAAAAAAAAATCAGCTTGATCCACACACCATCCTTGGTAAGATAGAATCATTACCAAATGAAGCAAGGAGTTATATCCTGGTCTTAGGAGGAGAGGTGTCAGGCCTAGAGATATCACACAAAATGAAAAGAATCCGACTGAGGTTGTAAAGAGAAATTTTTGTACGAGATGGAAAAGGAAAGCAACTTTATAGGACTAGATGGCTCAGAGAACTCCTTGTCATAAAAAAAAAAAAAATCAGGGAACAAGTTGTTAAGAGATATTCTATTCCTTGCTGACCAAAAGAAATGGGGGGGGGGGGGGAATCAAGCCCAGCCTAGCTAAATTATGCCATTCAGAACTAGTAACTTCTGGCTTTTCCACATCTGAAGCTTCTTTGATGCAGAACAGTTCTCGGTCTTTGTGTTTAGCATATGCAGTGAGTTAACAGACCTAGTAGAAATGCATGTTTGACAGGAAACAGACAGTGTGGCTCCTGGCCTAGCTCTGCCATCAGCTAGCTATAAGCTCTTGAGCAGATCAAACTTTTTTGTTACATGGTTTATCTGTAAAATTAAAGGTCTGCACCACGTTTGTTCATTCAGTTAAAAAAATATATATTTCTATTTGCATAATGATGAGAAAGTTCTGGCAGTGTTTCACAGCACTGTAAATAAACTTCACAGTACTGAACTCTACATTTACAAATGGCTAAGATGGTAAAAATAAAATGAAAGTCAGTGCTGGTTAGCCAGCACCAAGAAACAGGGAAAAAATATTTCTTGAGGCTCAGTCACACATCAGATATCATCTTCACACATGGGGATACAAAGACCAAACTCCTCCCATCAAAAAGTTGGTGATCGGGGCGCCTGGGTGGCGCAGTCGGTTAAGCGTCTGACTTCAGCCAGGTCACGATCTCGCAAGTCCGTGAGTTCGAGCCCCGCGTCAGGCTCTGGGCTGATGGCTCAGAGCCTGGAGCCTGTTTCGGATTCTGTGTCTCCCTCTCTCTCTGCCCCTCCCCCGTTCATGCTCTGTCTCTCTCTGTCCCAAAAAAAATAAATAAAAACGTTGAAAAAAAAAATTAAAAAAAAAAAAAAAAAGAAGTTGGTGATCTATCAAAGGAGACAAGTGTATAACTGGTAATAAGTTTGTAGAAGTTTAAAGAAAGTGGCTTAAAGCACTTTAAAGTCAGAGTATATTGACAGGAGTAAGACATGGGGAAAATGTTCTGGGAAAACTTCATCAAAGAGAAGTGCAATTTGTATTAGGCTTACACAGAGATCTCTAAGTTAAAAGTGGCAGACTTCCCAGGGCGCCTGGGTGGTTCAGTCAGTTAAGCCTCCAACTTCAGCTCAGGTCATGATCTCTTAGCTCTTGAGTTCAAGCTCCACATCGGGCTCTGTGCTGACAACCTAGAGCCTGGAGCCTGCTTCAGATTCTGTGTCTCCCTCTCTCTTTGCCCCTCCCCTTCTTGTGCTCTGTCTCTCAAAAATAAATAAATGTTAAAAAATTATTTTAAAAAAAAGTGGCAGACTTCCACCTCTAGCCAAAATGGAATAACAAGGATGAGATTTACTCTCCTTTCTGATTATAGCTCTAAACAGACAAAGTAAATAAAACAGGAGTTTCCAAGACACTGGATATCAGACAGTAAAGGATAATGATTTATGAGAGACAACAAGCAAATGAGATGAACCCTGCAGTTGCCCCAGCTTACTGCCTTGAGAGAATATCCAGGCCGCAGCACACGGCGGGAGAACCATTGTGGAACCTGGGGATTGGGAGACCAAGGTCGCTAAAGTTTGCAAGACAGGGTAACAGAGGATACAGCTACACAGAGAACTCGGGAAATCTGCAAGGATTCCTGTTAAGTATTCATCTGAACACTGATCAGTGCATGTGTATTAGAAAACTACCTGAGAAAAAAAGAATAATGCAAAAATGTCAACAGTGATCATGCCTGGCACAGAGAGTGAGGAGTAGTGCCAGTCCCCAGTAGCAAGACTGGAAAACTTCATAATTAACAGGGCATTGCATATAGCATGCAGAAGGGTCTTGTTTAAGTACTAGGGAATAATTAGCCCTAGATTTAACACTATTCTGGCTTCCCCTGATAAAGCCTTTTGTTGTGTTTAAGTTTTATTTATTTATTTATTCATTCATTCATTTATTTTATTTTTATTTTTTTTTTTTTGAGAGAGAGAGAGAGAGGGAGGGAGGGAGAATGTGATCAGGGGAGGGGCAGAGAGGGGAACAGAGGATCCAAAGCAAGTTCCTCAGTGACAGCAGAGAGCCCAATGCAGGGCTGGAACTCATGAACCACGAGATCATGATGGCCAAATTTGGACACTTAACTGAATGAGCCACCCAGGTGCCCCTCCTCTAACAAATCTTAAAAGCAAGACCCAAAAAGATCAAATTAGGGGCGTCTGCCTGGCTCATTCAGTAGAGACTGCAACTCTTGATCTCAGGGTGGGGAATTCACACCCCATGTTGGGTATAGAGGTTACTTTAAAAAAATGAATAAAAACTTTAAAAAAAAAAAAAGATCAAATTATTTCCAAATAATTTCAGCCCAGAAAAAGCTCAAGTATATTTAAAGGAATACAAAATTATCCAGCATGTAAGTAGGTAAATTTCACAATATCTGGCATTCAATCAAAATAGCAGGCCTGCAGGAAAGCAGAAAAATACAACCCAATATGAGAAGAAAAATCAATCAAAACCAACTCAGAATTGCCACAGATGTTAGAAATAGCCAACAAGGCTATTAAAATGGTTATTATCACTGCATTATAACAGTTGAAGACACAGAAGGATCCAAAAAGACCCAAATCAAACTTCCAGAAGTGAAAACTACAGTGTTAGACATGAAAATACACTGGATGGATTTAACAGCATATTAGGCATTGCAGAAATAAAGTCTAGTGAACTTGAAGACCCAGCAGTAGAAACCATCCAAAATGAAACACAGGCAAGAAAGAGAAATTTTTTTGAAAAGAAATAGATCACCAGTGAACTGTGGAACAACTTCATGTGTAAATGAAGTCCCCACCAAAGGAGGGGAAGAGTGAAAAAAATTTGAAGAAATAATGGCTGAAAATTTTCCAAATTTAATAAAAATTTTATAAACCCACAGATCCTAAAAGTTACATGCAAGAAATCATGAAGAAACTACACCAAGGCATATCACAGATTGCCCAAAACCAATAGTAAAAAATTAAATATTAAAAGCTGCCAGAGGAAAAGGACATAGTATGTACAAAGGAAAAAAGATAAAGATATCGCAGATTTCTCATTAGTTACAATGAAAGCGAGAAAACAATGGAACAGCATCTTCTTGGTTTTTAAGTTTATTTTTTTAGTAATCTCTACACCCAATATGGGGCTCAAACCCATGACCCTGAGATTAAGAGTTGCATGATCTACCAACTGAGCCAGCCACACACCCCAGAACAACTTCTTTCCAATGGAAATACCAATGGAAAAAACTGTCAACTTACAATTCTATACCAAGCAATACTACCTTTCAAAATGAAGATGAATTGAAGACTTTGTCCATTAGGCAGAATAAAAATAGAGCACATGGAGGGCACCTGGGTGGCTCAACAGGTTAAGCATCTGACTCTTGGTCATGATCTCACAGTTTGTGAGTTTGAGCCCCACGTAGGGCTCTGTGCTGCTAGTGGGGCGCCTGCTTGGGATTCTCTGTCTCCTTCTCTCTCTGCCCCTCCCCCATTCATTCATTCATATTCTCTCTCTCTCTCTCTCTCTCTCTCTCTCTCAAAAAAAAAAAAAACTTAAAAAAAAAGTTTGGACCACGTGGGTGACTCAGTTGGTTGAACATCTGACTCTTGATTTCGGGTCAGGTCATGATCCCAGAGTCCTGGGATCAAGCCCTGTATCTGGCTCCACACTGGCATGGATTCTGTTTTCTCTCTCTCTCTCTCTCTCTCTCTCTCTCTCTCTCTCTCTCTCTCTCTCTCTCTCCTGCCCCTCTCCCCTGCTCTCACTCTTTCTCTCTAAAATAAAAAATAAATAAACAAATAAATTATATATAGCACATGGAAATATAGATCTCCACAAATGAATAAAGGTCATTAGAAATAAGTGCTACATGAGTAAATATTATCAGATTCTTTCCTTGTTATTTAATTATTTTTAAAAGACAATTATCAGTTTAAAAAATAGCAGTAACAAAGTAATATTGGGTCAATTCCTGAAGAGAATATAACAAACCTAAATGTTTATGCCTCTAATAAGAGTTTCAAAATACAGGGAGCAAAAACTGGTAGAACTGCAGGGGAAAATGGACAAATCCAAGTTCAATACCCCTCTCTCAATACCTGATAGAACAAATCAACAGAAAGCATATAGAAAACCTGAAGAACACTATCAACCAATTTGTCCTAATTAGCATTTATAGAGCATTCTACCTAACAGCATCAGAACCCACATTCTTTCCAGACGTATCTCCCAAGATAGACTGCATTCTGTCTGGACCATGACACAGGTCACAATTAATATAATGGATTCATAGATCCCAGCCATAATGAAATAATAACAAAAAGATCTCTGCTAAATCCCTAAATAATTGGAAGCTAAATAACACACTTCAAAGTAACCCAGGGGTGAAAGAGGTAATTAAAAGGATGGATAGAAAGCATTTTGAACTGCATTAAGATAAAAACACAGCATATCAACATTTGTGTAATGCTGCTCAAAGAACACTCAGGTGGAAATTTATAGCACTAAATACCTAGAATAGAAAAGAAGAAAGGTCTCAAATAAGTAACCTCAGCTTCCATTTCAAGTAACTAGAAAAAATAAGAGCGAATTAGACCAAAGCAAACAGAAGAAACACAATAATAATAAAGATCAGAGCCGAAATCAATGAGACAGAAAACAGAAAAACAAGAGCAAATATCAATGAGACCAAAATAAAATTGATAAGCATCCAGTCAGGTAATGAGGAAGAACCGAAGACACTAATTACCAATACCAAGATGAGACATGCATGCTGATTCTGTAGATATTAAAAAGATAACCAGGAATATCTTTATTAATATTTTATGCCCATAAGTCTGATGACTTATGGACAAATTCCTTGCAAGGAGCAAACTTCCCAGGGTCACACAAGAGGAAATAAATAACCAGAATAGTTCTGTGACTCTTAAAGAAGTTAAATTAGTAATTAAAACTTTCCCACAAAGAAAACTCCAAGTCCAGATGGCTTCACCGGTGTGAATTGTATATTCTTATGAAAGTAATTATATAAGTTCGGTACAGACTCTTCCAGAAAATTGAGGGGATACTTCCCAACTCATCCTCTGAGGCCAGCCTTACCCTGATACCAAAACCAGAAGCAAATATGATAAGGAAAGACAACTACAGCAGTATTCATTGGAAATGGAGATGTAAAAATCAATGTATGTAATTTACCATATAAATAAAACTAAAAGGAAAAACCGTCAGATATTTCAGTAGATGCAGAAAAAGCACTTGACAAGATTCAACATTCATTTCTGATAAAAACTCCAGCCAACTAACAATAGAAGTAACTTCCTTAATCTGATAAAGGGCATCTATGAAAAATCTAAAGCTACTGTATTTAATAATGAAAGACTGAATGCTTTCTCCCTAAGATAGGATTTGGCGCTATTGAACAATTTTTGGATAACTGTACTGTCCATTTGGGAAATTTGTATTAATTGAATAATTTATATTGTCACCTTTATTGTATCACTTTGGGAAATAATTTGGCAGTGTGTTTTTTTTTAGTTTAAACACATGCCTGCCATATATTTCAAGTCATGCCACTGTGAGGTATTTAACCAAGAGAAATGAAAGCAAATGTCCACGTAAAGACTTACACACAAATGTTCACAGCAGCTTTATTTGTAGCAACCAAATACCAAGGAAAAATCTAAACGTCCATTAGCAGGTGAATGGATAAGTAAAGTGTGGTCCATCTAGGCGACCCCTACTCAGAAATGAAAAACATGAACTGTGCAACCACACTACCGCATGGGTGAATTTCAAAATTCATTTCAAAACAAATGCTTAGAGAAGTCCACCTGAAAAGTGTACATACTATGACTTCATTGATATAAAATCTAGGAAATACAAATTATAGTAACAGGAACCAGATTAGTGGTTGTCTAGGAAAAGAGAGTGAGCGGGGAGGGGCAGGAAGACAGGATTGCAAAGGAGCACTGGAAAAGATTTTTTGGAGGTGATGGGTATGTTGAGTGTGGTGATACTTTCACAGGTATACAAAACTAGTCAGGTTACATACTTGAAATATGTGGAGTTTATCGTATATCAGTGATATGTCAATAACGCAGTTAACAAACGTGGGCCTGGGATCTGGGGCCTAGGGAGGGATGTGCAGATGAGATGGGGCAGTGTATTTTGGGTAGAAGAAAGCATAAACAAAGCCATAAAGGAAATATTTGAAAGCACGTGGGTCCTGTCTGAGAACAGTGAGAAGTAGTCCCGTGTGGCGGCGTGAGAGGCTGTGTGGATGGGAGTGGCAAGAAACACTAGCAGAAAGGGTGCTCCTGGGGGAACTCAGTCATGACTCTGACTCTTGATTTCAGCTCAGGTCATGATCTCACAGTTCTTGAGATCAAGCCCCGAGTCGGGTTCCATGCTCAAAGCCCAGAGCCTGCTTGGAATATATATATTCTCTCTCTCTCTCTCTCTCTCTCTCTCTCTCTCTCTCTCTCTCTCTCTCTCTCTCTCTCTCTCCAGCCTTCTCTCCCCCCTCTCTGCCTCTCTCCCTCTCCCCCTCTCTCTAAATAAATAAATAAACATTTAAAAAGAAAAGAAATACTACCAGAAAGGTGTGGAAGAATGACCAGATCATCAAAGACTGGAAGGCAGTTTAATGAGTTTGAATTGATGCCAAAGCTGGAAGAAGTCACCAAGGAGAACATGTAGACTGAAAAGAGGGACCAGGTTGGAACCCGAGGCAACTCCTGGGTGTCATGGGTGGGAGGTCAGCAGGATAGAAGGAGGCTTGGGTGGCTTTAATGAGTTTGAATTGATGCCAAAGCTGGAAGAAGTCACCAAGGAGAACATGTAGACTGAAAAGAGGGACCAGGTTGGAACCCGAGGCAACTCCTGGGTGTCATGGGTGGGAGGTCAGCAGGATAGAAGGAGGCTTGGGTGAAGTCATCTCTTGGAAAGAAGAGGAGCAACATGGCCAGATGCCTCACCAGCGAAGGGGATTAAGCCCCAGAAAAGTCCATTTGACTTGGTGGCCTTTGGAAGTGCCGTTAGTAGAGCACTGGGGGCAAAAGCCAAGTTATTAAAAAATAATAATAAGATTGAATGGAAGTATAGTCTGATCTTTAAAATATTACCTTCTTGGGGCGCCTGGGTGGCGCAGTCGGTTAAGCGTCCGACTTCAGCCAGGTCACGATCTCGCGCTCCGTGAGTTCGAGCCCCGCGTCGGGCTCTGGGCTGATGGCTCAGAGCCTGGAGCCTGTTTCCGATTCTGTGTCTCCCTCTCTCTCTGCCCCTCCCCCGTTCATGCTCTGTCTCTCTCTGTCCCAAAAATAAATAAACGTTGAAAAAATAATAATAAAATAAATAAATAAAATATTACCTTCTCTTTCTATGTGAAATTCTATGGTTTTAAACTCAAAAGTTTAATTTTTTTTGTACCATACATTTTCAAAAAGACCAGTTCCCGCCGTGTGTGGTGTAAGAACCTGAAACCAGTTGCAGATGTGTTCTAAACTCAGCTGGCTAATCCCGATTCCCGGGTGAGCAAAGTTCTACAGTTGTTACTCTGCTGGCCATAAAAGCAGTAATTCTGTCATTGGGAAGTAGTTAGGGGTCCTGAGAAGACCAGGGTGCAGTTCTTAAACCCTGTGCACACAGGGATTCTGATAGCCTTGAGACTCGCTACCCGTGGAACCGCCTGTCATTTGATGGCAGCTTATTGGACCTCTCATGTGGTTGAAAAAAGAACTTAGGACCACTAACAAAGGGAAATATTTTCACCAAGTAACTTATTTTATGTATACGAAATTTCAAAGCCATATTCTGTTACCTTCTTATATACAATTTCTGCCAAGCATTTCTTATGTTTTATAAACCGAAGCATTCTAACAACCGACTCTAGGGTCTCTTTGAAACCTCTTTCTGAATGTTCAAAGTTCCATCTGCTGGCCTCTTATTTAGGCTCTGTTTTCACCTGTCACCAGTGGAAGGTCAATCATATTCACTTTTGTGTGACTAGACCACAAATCCTTGGTAAATAAACTCAGCATTGTTAGTTACATGATAGCCATCTGTTCAGAAGAACAGAACTCAAACCTGAAAGGACACCTTTAGCAAAATGAAAGGTATAAAATAAACATCCGAGCACCTGACAAGTCTTGATTAACTATTAGATATTGCACATTATCTCTGCTCTGAGTCACTGACTCTTTTTAAAGGAGCAGCAGTAATAAATCAAAGCTGATGTTTATCAGATTGAGAAAATACGGATACTAACTTGTAGAAGCACACTTCTTAGGCACACAGACTACCATCATATTTAGTCCGATAAGTGATTTTGATATCTTGAACAGGGTATGAGGTGTCTTTGATATGTGTTACCGAATTTTCTTTAGAGTTTTGTACCATTGAGAAAACTCTTCCACCTTTATTATATAAAAGATTAGAGTTAGAACATCACATTGTCCTCAGGAAGCCTTGGCAGGTGGCTAATGCAGATTTCTAAAGCGGCTGTCCTGTGTTGTGTCCATCCTGGACAGAGGGGTAAGAGGGTCAGGGACCCACGTTCCTTTAAATATAAAGCTTCAAAACTTTGCCATCAGTTCCAGTCCTTGGAACCCAAATAGCAAATAGGGCAGAGTGGCAAGCTTGCCGGTTCCATGCTGTTCTTTGTCTTGCACATTTGAGAAAACAGATGCTTGACATGCTTCCTCTTCCTTCTCCTTGCCTCACCCCTGATCTACCTGGCAGCAAGCTAAGTGTATTGCAATTTTGTTCTCTTATTCTATTAGTGGATTCCCTTTAGTAGGCAAAAAGGAATCAAATGTAAGGCTTTTTGTGGCTTTGAGGTTCCTGCCTGCCTTGTTTCTGCACCTCCCCTGTTGCCGCGTCTCTCAGGGGAGGGCATTGATTGACCACAAACCAAAATAAAATGACGCTTCCTTGAGGTTAAGCATAACGGGAACCTACCTTTTCAAAAGTCCTCTTCTCTTTTCCATTGCTGTGGGTACATGAACACACTCTGGGCTGGCTGCCACTCGGGGTAGTTGAGCAGAGAGGCGGCCTGGGAATCCTCCAGTCTGTGTGATGAGTTCATTCTGGATCCTTCAGGCTAACTGTCATCTCCCCAAGGGGCAGCCATCTGGGCAAGCTCCAAAGGAAAGGAACAGGAACCCTAAAAAGGTAATAGAGGGAAGACCACCTGGAGGGAATGGGATGGAAAGAGGAAGCCCCTGGGCAGACAGAGCACTCACCACATCCAATAGGACTAAAATAATGAGGTCGATATCCGTAAATCACCCCAACAGTCACTTCCCGTGTTGTATGCAGTCACACCACATGTATATTTAATCTTGTATAATCAAAGCATATTATAAATGTAAAACTTATAATAACACCTTATTAATTTCTACCTTTTACTCAAAATGTTCATCACTAAGTAAAAGGATACAAAAGAAATCGAATGTAAGACTTGGTAGCTTGAGGCTTCTGCCTAATGATTTTTTAATGGACGGAGCTATATAGACCAGATCAGTCGATGGTGGTAGAGGCAGAGCCACAGGAAACATGAAGGACATTTGGTCTGGACTGAAAGGAACCTCAGATCATTTAGATACTTGTTAATTATTTCAGTTTTACTCTAGAATATTTTTGTCATGCTTAGTCTTATTTCACAGAATATGGACTGGATTTTTCATCCAAATTAGTGCTTTAGGTTTGATTTCTATGTGTCCACTCTTTATGGCTTTTATTTGTATCAATAATAGCAACAACTGCTTCTTAAGATCCTACTATTGTGGGGGCACCTGGGTGGCTCAGTCGGTTCAGCGTCCAACTTTGGCTCAGGTCATGATCTCACAGCTCATGAGTTTGCGCCCCGCGTCGGGCTCTGTGCTGATGGCTCGGAGCCTGGAGCCTGCTTCCAATTCTGTCTCCCTCTCTCTCTGCCCCTAACCCACTCGCATTCTGTCTCTGTCTCTCTCAAAAATAAATAAACATTAAAAAAAATTTTTAAAAAAAGATCCTACTATTGTGCCAGTTTATATAAAGTATGTGATTTAATCCTCAAAGTTCCTCTACAACAAAGTAGATGTACTTACCCCCATTTTACAGGAAGAAAGTGGGGTTCCAAACACATAAATGAATTAAAATTTAAAAATAAATAAAAGCAGAACATATAAATGATTTACCCAAGATGACACAGCTGATAAGTGGCAAAGCAGAGTCAGATTCAAGTTCTCCAACCCCAAAGCTCATGATCTCTCAGAGCCACTGCCTTTATGTTAGGACCAGGGGCCTAAAAAGCTCGAGAAAGGTAAGCGTCTTGACTTTCTCTGGGCTTCAACAGCAGCTCACCTTGTATGCCTTTGCTTTCATTTCCCCAGCCTATGACAATGAGCCCCGGCTCAAAAATGCCAGGCCTTGTCTAGGTTAGTTAGGTGCCAGAGATACAGCAGTAAGCCAGACCCCGTTCCTTACCACACCAACTGTGCAAATGGGTAACGAAAAGCAGTTGCACTTGTGCCAAAGGCCATGAAAGTGAACTGGGAGTACTGGAAAGAAGAGGTTTGCTAAGAAAACTATTAGGGGGGCGCCTGGGTGGCGCAGTCGGTTAAGCGTCCGACTTCAGCCAGGTCACGATCTCGCAGTCCGTGAGTTCGAGCCCCGCGTCAGGCTCAGGGCTGATGGCTCGGAGCCTGGAGCCTGTTTCCGATTCTGTGTCTCCCTCTCTCTCTGCCCCTCCCCCGTTCATGCTCTGTCTCTCTCTGTCCCAAAAAAATAAATAAACGTTGAAAACAAAAATTTAAAAAAAAAAAAAAAGTGTTAGGAACGACGCAGGACGGTAGGTAGCCTGATCAAGAGAACAATGTGTAGACGCAGTGCCTACATTTGGAAGGAATCAAACTGAGTTTATTTGCTTAACATACTAACTCAAACAGAGTCAGTTAAATTTGCTAACCTGACGTAATTTTGTCTTGTATGCACCAGTCTGAGCAACAATTCCTTGCCAGGACTGATACAATTGTGTTCCCTCTGTCTACTGTAAACATCTTTTGTGTGAAGTCTTAATTGAGACTGGAATTATACCTAAAAGTGTGGACATGTGAATTCTCTCCCCTTATAGTGAGTGCCAAAAGACAATGGAAAATTGTCTTTAAAGCCCTGAGGAGAAAGTGTTGTCAAACCAGATCATTCTTTACCCAGCAGGGAAGTGTCAGTCCAGTGTGAAGTTGGAAGGAAGGAAGCAAGCAAGCAAAGAAAGAAAGAAAACAGGGGGCACCTGGCTGGCTCAGTCAGTAGACCCTTGTGACCCTGTGACCCTTGATCTCAGGGCTGTGAGTTCGAGCCCCAGGTAGGGTGTAGGCATTACTTAAAAAAAAAAAATCTTTAATAAAGAAAAAGAAAGGAAAAGGTGAGAAAGGGAAACAACACAATCGGACAAACAGGGACTTTTCATACACCCTTTCTTAGAAAATGTTCTGAAGATGTATTCCAACAAACTACGGTAATAAAAAGAAGAAGCAGGAAGAGATGAGAGCTGAGAGGTAGTAGGTCCAAATCAGGAGGGAAATAAAGTCCAAGTGGTGGGTGTGGAATCAGTGTAGCTCAGAGCAAGGAGGTAGAGGACTTCAATGAATGGTACCTAGGGAAAGGGGGATTCAGAGGGTTTTATCTAACCGTAAAAACTAGATCATGAAAGAGAAAAGGCAATTTGTAAATGGGGGAGGGGCGGGTGGAGTTTAAGAGAGAATGTATTTGGGGACATTACTTACGCACTCCATTAAGTAATGAATAATACATGGTTGCAATAATAAAACACTGCTTGATTTCCAGCTTTTGAACTTAATCTTACACAAAGCATAGAGACCTTACCAAAACACGAGTTGGTAATAATGAATCTTTTTTAATGCTTTTTATATTCCAGGCGCACTCTTCTAGGTGACCGGGATGCAGGCAGTGAACAAAGTAGCCCTCAGCACTCACATTCTAGGAAGGGAGGTAAACAATAAATACACATAAATCAGTAAAATAATGTCTGGAGTCCATGAAGAAGAAGGATAACATGATGGTAGAGCATAGCTGGGGTCAGGAGGTTTCTCTGCTGTCATGAAAGACCTCTCAGAAGGAGGGACGCTCCAGTTAGGATTTAAATAATGACAGGGAAAAGACCGGGGGTTCTCCCAAGCAGGAACAAACATCCTAAAACTGGAATTCTCTGTGATGGTCAAAAGATAAGGGCCAGTCCTGCTGGAGCAGTGTGCCTGAGGGGGGAGGGCAGGGAATGGAAGTTAGAGATAGCCCAGGGCAGATCACTTAAGGCCTTATGGGCAACAGTGAGGGGGTTGCCGGGAGAGAGACTATTTTTTTTAGCAAGGGGAGCAATGTGAGCTGATTTATGTTTCAGGAAAGAAAATCACCCCGGCCATTTTGTAGAGGATGGACTGTAGCAGGGACAAGGGCATGGCTGGTCCGGAACATCAAAGGTGGTCACCTGCACTAGCATGTTAGCAGTGGACACAGTGAGAATGACAGGGCTCCCGTGAGACGGAAGGGGACCACAGGACTGATACCTGGCCGGAGCCCCTGGTAGCTGGGGTAGCACTGACTGAGAGAGGGGTGTCTGAGACAGAGGCACCTTTTGGAGGTACAGTCAAGAGCCCATGACGGCAGATGTCACAAAAGAAGCATTCTCAGCCCCCAAGCATGTGAAAGTAGAGCTGACAGGAGGCAGGAGCTGGAGGGAAGCCAGAAGCGCTAAAAGGAGCTGGATGCCGATATCCTTACTTCACACGGTGAGCCAGAAAGAAATGGTTTCTTGACAGAATAAAGTGAAAAGGATGCATCTGTTATTTAAAGTAATAAAGATGATCAAGAGTGATAGAGCTGTATTGATGAAGGTATAGATGAGGAGGAGAGAGGGGCTTCCTAGTGATAGAAATGCAGATCTGCCATGAAAGGAAGACAGAAGCTAACGTCTAAACCTGATAAAGTCAGAAAGAACAGCCTAAGCATATTATCCAGTGATTGAAGAACTAGAAATAGAGGCGATTTGAAACAAGTACCAAAGAAAGGAGCAGCGGGTCAAGGGACCGTTGCTTTTAGTTTTGTGGGGTTTTTGCAGTCCTCTGCGTGGGTTACTTTGTTAAAGAATAAAAGGGTAATGATTTCAGTCACTTCAACAGCGTCGGATTTTCTGCATGTGGAATGGAAGTGCTTTTTGATTTCCCCAAATTAATTGAACGGTGGTAGGTTGGTGGGGGGAGGATGTTAAAAGTCTTATTTTGTCAAAATAATACCAGGAATTTTCCACGTTAAAATGTGCCAGCAGGTGGCAAAAGAACAGGTTAGTTGTCAGTTCCTTTCTTGACCTGTAGGAGTTTGAACATTTCTAATTTAATTTAATTTGAGAGGCTCCTGGGTGACTCAGTCAGGTAAGCAACCGACTCTTGGTTTCGGCTCAGATCGTGATCTCACAGTTTCATGGGTTCGAACCCCTCGTTGGGTTCTGTGCTGTCAGCTTGGGATTGGGATTCACTCTCTCCATCCCTCTCCATCCGTCCCCGACTTGCACTCAGGTTCTTTGTCTCTCCCTTAAAATAAATAAACATTTTTTTAATTTAATTTGCATTTAGGGGTGCCTGGGTAGCTCAGTCGGTTAAGCATCCGACTTTGGCTCAGGTCTTTATCTCACGTGAGTTCGAGCCCCACGTCGGGCTCTGTGCTGAAAGCTCATAGCCTGGGTCTTGCTTTGGATTCTGTGTCTCCCTCTCTCTCTGCCCCTCCCCCACCCCTGCTCTCTCAAACATAAATAAACATAAAAAAAAAATTCCCTGTCCTCTTTCGCCTTCGAGAGAACCACCCCAGTCTCTACCAGCCTTTGCGGCTTTTCTAGGCCATTTGGCAACCTTGATGGAACGGAGAGCTCCAGGCAAGGAAGAAAGGCTTGCTGAAGGAGCCAGTCTGAAGGACCAGAAGGACGGCAGCCATAGGGATAGGTGCTAACTGAGAAGGTGACAGCTGAGGGAGGGCTGGGTGGGGGCTGCAAGTATATGTTTTAGCTAGAAACCTGTGGTCAGTTCATTGGCAATGACCTACCTTCCCAGCAGGTCCCTACCCCCTCCCACCCCTTTGCGTTCATTCTCCATCCCAGCTAGCACGCGTCCTGCTGACTCACCTACTGTAGCAGGAGCAGGAGAAAGATCCTTCCAAGGCCTCCTCCAAGTGGTTGGGGTTGCTTTCAGGAGAAGTTCTTCTGTGTGTTTTTATTCCCTTTTCCCTCCATCCTCTTAGCCTGTTTGCTGCTGTGACTTCTGATTCTCCTTCTGCCCCACCTTCCACCTCCCGGACGCTGTCCTCCCTGGAGCCTGGGGTAAAAAGTATGTTACTTCTTTCCCTTACCTCCCCAGCAACAGAGCTGTGCCCCCTGTGGCTTGCGTTCTTGGAAGCTTAGCTATGGCTGAGAGAGAGAGAGAGAGAGAGAGAGAGAGAGGAGCAGAAATGTGTAAAAATTCCATCCATGTTCCATCCCTAACTCCTCAATATTGGGGCACCTGAGTGGTTCAGTTGGTTGAGTGTCCTACTGCGGCTCAGGTCATGATCTGACAGTCCATGAGTTCGAGCCCCGCATTGGGCTCTGTGCTGACAGCTCAGAGCCTGGAGCCTGCTCTCTGTGTCTCCCTCTCTCTCTGTCCCTACCTCACTCGTGCTCTTTCTCTCTCTCTCTCTCTCTCTCTCTCTCTCTCTCTCTCTCTCTCTCTCTCTGTCTCTCTCTCTCTCATAAATAAAAATATTTTATTCTCAAAATAAAAACATTAAAACAAAAAATTTTTAATATTTAATACCTCAGACCCCAAAACTTGGCATTGTAGAATCCACCTGGGTACAGAGCAGTCATGTCAAAGTCAGATTTCACCCAGTCTTTTAGATTTTCTTGAACTTTCCAGCAATGGCTTTGGAAGCATGAAGAGCCTAGAAAAGCCTGAGAAAGTGCGATGATCTTAGCTTACTGTGGATAAGTGTTTACATGTCTTGTCCCCATCTTACAACCAAGAAAGTTTGACTCAACATTAGGACAAGTTCTTGACTGTCAGAGACAGGTGAAATGATGGCACCTCCAGGTATTACTGCTTTTTGTCCTTAGTGAACCCTAAAAATACTGGTTGACAAGAGCCAGTCAGACGACCTCTTGAGGCCCCTCTGGTTCTGAGTTCTCATCTTTCGCTGGCAGTTGATGGAGTATCATGAGAGACTGTGGGTTTGGGAAGAGCTTAATGATCCCCGTGAGTTCAAGGCAGTGGTCAGGTTTAAACAGAACTCATCCCTGACTGCTTGGTAACTGCTCTGTTTTAAAGGACCTCCAGCTCCCTTGGTGATTTATTTAATGATCTTAAACATCCCACTCAGGAAATTTTGTCCTGTTTCTAAACCAAAATTCCCTGTGCTGTGGTTTCTTCTGGTTCTCAGGGGCTGTAGGAACAGCCACCACCACCTAGTGACTCACCTGTGACACTTTCATAGACTCGCCTCTGACCTTTCATGTCTCCTTTATTCATGGATCTTACTCTCTGCCTCTCTAGTATATGCAGTTAGGTGTGCCAAGGATCAACGCCAGTCAAAAAGGTGTCATAGGGGATGACTACTGAGGGGCATTTTCTTCCTCACTCTGTAAAGTAACTGGAAATGCAGATTTCTCTAGATTTAAGAGTTTACCAATCATTGCTCATCACTTCAGGATTAAGGCTTTGGGAGAGGGAAAACATTACTGAGACAGGGAATTCACACTGCTGGGTGTGTACTCCATTGCTCACCCCGTGGGAGGTGACATTTTTCAGTCTTCTTCGGGGAGTTTCCTTCCACTTCTCTTGGGTGTTCACCACTGTAAGAAACAGGTTGGATAGGGAAGGGCCACACAAGAATTCACACCGTGTCTTCTCTGTAGCAAACAGTGATCTGCAATTTGTCGCGGGTCTGAGAGCACCACATGTGAGTTAAAGGCTAGGAGCCCTGCGTGCCCTTGAGCCCAACACAACTCAGAGCACTTCTGACATTAGTCACCACTCGGCAGGTTCAGCATTTTGGCCCAGAGCAATACGATCCCCAGTGAACAATGGAAATGAAATATGCCTGTTACTGTCTTCACCACCGAGAAAACAAATTACTCACATACTATTTTTCCATACACTCACATATGTGGAAATTGACTGAAGTTTCCATGATAGCCAGACAGTCGGTGACTCTTAATAAAACACGATAGTCATAAACATTTATTTATAACCCAGAACTCTGTATTTATTGGAAAGGCAACATTCTCTAGTCATGGAATTTGTTCATTCATTATCAGCTAACATTCACTGAGCACCTAAGACAGATGAAACACCCTTCTTTATACACTGGGGGTATCCACAGGGTGATTTCAGTCCCCTGACCTTTAGGAGCTCACAACCTAGAGAGGGAAGTGTGTATAAATACAAATACTGATAATCCAGGAAAGGCTTATTAAAACTGCATGCCTCCCCCCCCCCCCCACCTCTGCCTTGGAGAATGTGTGAGGCTGTTCTGGGAGATGGTCTGGGAGCAGGAACACTCACTCATCCAGCAGAGAAGTTAACCAGAGCTGAGGTGTGCTTCTGGGAAGTGCAGGAAGGGCAGGTACCTCTGGGAAGCTGGTGTGGGTGGGGAAGGGTCAGGGAGAGCTGACAGGCACCTTCTTTGTGGGATGACCATAGATCCTCGCTTGCCAGGGACAGGCCTGGTTAGGCCTGTTGCCCCAACATAATAATTGATAGAGCTGTCCCTTTAACTCTCAGGAGTGGCCCAGACAGATGATAAATCCCATAGCCACCTGACATACTATATAGAAGAAGTTGGTAGGTTGTATAAAGTGAGCGAACTAATCAGACTTGTGTTTTGGAAAGACAGCTCTATGCCATGAAGATGACAATTTGTAGACGGAAGAGTCTAGAGGCAGAGAAGACTCTCTCACAGAGAGGGAAGGAGATTTTTTTTTTTAATTTTTTTTCAACGTTTATTTATTTTTGGGACAGAGAGAAACAGAGCATGAACGGGGGAGGGGCAGAGAGAGAGGGAGACACAGAATCGGAAACAGGCTCCAGGCTCTGAGCCATCAGCCCAGAGCCCGACGCGGGGCTCTAACTCACGGACCGCGAGATCGTGACCTGGCTGAAGTCGGACGCTCAACCGACTGCGCCACCCAGGCGCCCCGAGAGGGAAGGAGATTTAGCAACCACTTGCCTTGAAAACAAACTATATTCTAACCATGTTCTAAACACAAACTTGCTTAAGTGCTGGTTCTAAGAATACCTCTGTGCCCAATTGTAATTTTCTGAACAGGATGAAAGTTGCATAGATATTCTGAATGTGGCCCTAGTCTTTTAAGGTCTTAGTAATTTTCAGAAATAATAGTAGCTATGTACCTTATCAACCTGCCTTTAAAAAAAAAACAGAGATGGGGAGAAGGTTCTGAGAAAGTCCTAAGGGGAGAATTTTTAATGGTTTTTTTTTTAAGAAAAGATCTTAGTGAGGTCGAGGAGCTCTGATCACCCAAGTTTGGGTTAGAAGGTGGCATGGTCTTGTCCTGGGAAGCTGCTGCGGGCCATTATTGCGACATGCTTGGATTGCTTTCCTAGTGTCACCAACCGGTTTTACTGAGCCACCCACGGTTCACAGCCACCTTTTCTGAAGCTAGTAAATGCATCTCTGACATGGCTGCCTCGGACCGGGTGTATCTCTAAGCCACGGAAATGAGTTCACTGGACATGGAGACGGAAGCTGTCACAGTGGCCTCGTTCGCACCACTGGGCCAAGCAGGCCTCGATACACAAGGCGCTTTCAGTCAACACGCTTCATAGGTGTGCACCCGTGCTGGCCCCCTTGTGGCGCACCTGCGCTTCCTTCCCGTGGGGCTGCTTGGGCTTGATGACTAAGCATGATGACAGCAGGAGACCCCACAGTGGCCCAGTCATCTGGAAGGGCCCAGGGCCTGAGTTACTAGTACATTCATGCTTGAGAAGCAGTGACACAGCAGGGAAAACACAGGCTCCGGACAGACACTGGTATGCATTTAAGTCCATCTGTGCACAAGAGACCTTGGGTGTTTTATGAACCTCTGTCTACCTCCTAATTCCTCGATTCCTCATCAGTGAAGCGAGGAGAACAATGCCAGCTTCGCATGTTGTTGGATTCAGGTTAGTCTGGCCAAGCACCTGGCACAGGTGTGGCACGGGGTAGGTGCTCAGTTGATAGTGGCCAATTTCCTTATTATTGTCATCATGATTCTTACTGTCCCAACAGTCATTCGCTTAAAATGTATCTTTTGAGCACCTGTTGCTTGCTGAGCAGTGTTCTCTGCACCAGGGGTGCAGCCAGGAACAAGATAAATAAGGTTCCTGTCTTCAGGATGCTTAGACAAACACCCAGATTCACGTCTTCCTTCTTCATTTGCTTCTTAATTTATTAACTTCTGTCGGCTCACCCCCCTCCATTCGTGGCCCTTTCTCAGTGTCCCTTACCCTCGCCGAGAACCTTCTGTCTCCTCGGTAGTTTCGCCCTGTTAGGTAGGTTATATAAAAGGCCAGCAGCTGTACCTTCTGCTCTTGTCACTCACCTGCAGAGCCACACCGGCTGCCTTTACTTTCTCAAGGAAGGGGTGCATCTGTCCCTTTCAGGAAGTTGTGGTGAGTTCCACGAGAAGGACTGTGTCTACCTTCTGGAGGCTCAGTAATTACGTATTAAATGAGTATTTATTTGGGAAGCTATGAAAGGACTTCTATACACTGAATGTGTTTGATCTTAGTTAGAAACACACCAGAACAGGTGCATGGAATTGACCCTCAACTCTGGGTTCCCTGTTCCGATATCACCGGTAACAGAGTCCTTAGGTGAGAGTGTCTCGTGATGGCCACATTCTAGCTCAGGTCGGTCGTGAATAGGTCGATGTCCACAACAACCAGAGGGCTGCTGGCCAGGTAAAGGACAGCTGCTCTCAGGGGCAGCGGCGGCAAGGCAGAGGTTCGAGAGCTAAGGGTGGAACAGATTACAGAATGTCAGCCACTGCTCCCTGTGGTCAGGTGTCCAGGACCCGGCGGGGACACAGTTTCAGGGGCACAGACCTGGGAGCTACACCGTAAACGTGGACACTACCAAGATGCCCTCTGTTGCTAGAAAGAAGAATCTCCTCTTTAAGGAACAGGTTTAGCACATGAGTGTATTTTCTGGCTACTGAAATTATTTCTAGTGTCTACACATTATGAAGTAGGAAGGGATACCTCCCATCAAGGGTAATTGTGAGATTGGGGGATATGTTGTCTCTAGAGTGATCACATATCACTGTATAAGTGTGACAGCAATGCACACAGGCCTTGGGATTCACTCCTGTGCTTTCGCTCAGTGCTTTTGGCAGTGTCCATGGCTTTGAGTCTCTGATGGCTCCTCAGGGAAAGGCCTGAAAGTGGGATACATGGAAGGGCCTCTGTGGCTTTTTCTTCGTTATCTCTTGCGGTCATTGTCACTTTCCCTCTCATTTTATAGTTAGCCGTAGGCCTCGTGTGTCTCCCCCACTGCACTACAAGCTCACTGAGAGCAGGGGATATGCCATGCATGTATTTGGGTCATCCACTGCACCTAACACAAGAAGCACTAAATAAATATCCAAGGAGGGAAAGAAGGAAGCAGGTAGTCAGTAGGCTCTGGTTAGACGGGAGGGAGGGTGTGTAATTCACCCTGGCGTGTTCCTGCACCACAGCACTGCCTGCGTGGCCACTTAACTGTAATTGCTAAGTATAGGGTGTCAGCTCAGAAAGGGAAGGGACTCACGCTGACCGAGATTTTCTAAGTGACTCTGAAGGAAGCTGATGTCAGCTTCATATCCAGGTTTGTGTGAGTAATTAGAATCTTCAGAGCGCAGGTTAAGAAAAATCTACCTTGCCGGGGCGCCTGGGTGGCTCAGGCGGTTGAGCATATGACTTTGGTTCAGATCATGATCTCGCCGTTCGTGGGTTCCTGGGTTCGAGCCCCGCGTCGGGCTCTGTGCCGACAGCTCAGAGCCTGGACCCTGCTCCGGATTCTGTGTCTCCCTCTCTCTCTGCTGCTCCCCTGCCTGTGCTCGCTCCCTCACTCTCTCCCTCTCTCTGTCAAAAATAAACATTTTTTAAAAGTTTTTTAAAAAAACAAAAAACAAAGAAAAAGCTACCTGCTACTCGATAGCCCCCTTCTGAGCCCACTGTGGCCAAATCGTGAAGGTAAAGAAACGGGAGAGGTGCGAGGACCCACTCGTTTTGTGCTTGGGCTCCGCTCACAGCCCCCACGCAAGAGCTGCACGACCCACAGTGGCGAGGACTCCACGTGGGTCATTGGAAGCCGCCACTGTTAACATGGGAGGGGCTTCTCCCAACAGTCCACTTGTCAGTGGGCAGGCTGGAGGCAGCAAGTTGACTTCCAGATTCTTACAGATAAAGCAAAGCAAAGCAGATTTTAATCTGTTGTTGGTCCATCTCACTAGCTGCTGCTACTCCCACATTCCCGTGTGGCCTTGCGCCCAGGAAAAACAGTAAACCAAAATAAGCATCATACTTAATCAAGAAAGGGTTTATGAAACTAAATACATTAAATCAGATATTAAGCAGCTCAGATCGATGCGTAGCAGTTTAAGAAGGGATTGACTGCGTGCCATGAGGGGCAGGGAGGAGAGAGAAAGACCTGATTGACCTTCTGGCTCCTCCCGTGTAAAGCAGAACCCCAGTTTGGAATGGCTGGGGCTCATACTTACGAGCTTTAGATTAACCTCCTCTCCACTAATTCATTATTTATGTATTTAAAAATACCTCATACAGCAAAGAAAATGGACAGTTCAAAAAAAACCGAAATGGTTCATAAACATCTGAAAACATTTCAACTTCATCGGTAATCAAAGGTGTGTTGGGGCACCTGGGTGGCTCAGTCAGTTGAATGTCTGACTTCGGCTCAGATCATGATCTCACGGTTCATGCGTTCGAGCCCCGCATCGGGCTCTGTGCTGACAGTTCAGAGCCTGCAGCCTGCTTTGGATACTATCTTTCTCTCTCTCATTCTCTCTCTCTCTCTCTCTCTCTCTCTCTCTCTCTCTCTCTCTGCCCCTCCCCTGCTCTCACTCTGTCTCTCTGTCTCTCAAAAATAAATAAATACTAAAAAACATTTTCAAAAAAGTCATAGGGACGCCTGGGTGGCTCAATTGGTTAAGCATCCAATTTAGCTCAGGTTCATGATCTCACGGTTCACGTGAGGCTCTGCTGACAGCTGGAGCCTGGAGCCTGCTTCAGATTCTGTGTCTCCCTCTGTCTCTCTGCCCCTCCCCCACTCATGCGCGTGCGTGAGCTCTCTCTCTTTCTCTCTCTCTCTCTTTCTCTCTTTCTCAAAAATATATAAACATTAGGGCACCTGGGTGACTCTGTTGCTAAGCATCTGACTTTTAGCTCAGGTCATGATCTCACAGTTTGTGAGTTCAAGTCCCACATCAGGTAAGTTCGAGCCCTGCTTCAGGTAAAACATGAGCCCCGAGTAAGCCCCACTTCTCTCTCTCTCTCTCTCTCCTCTCTCTGCCCCTCAGGATTCTCTCTCTCTCTCTCTCTCTTTTTCTCTGTCCCTTGCTCACTTTCCCCCTCTCTCTCTCTCAAAAAAAATAGGTAAATAAATAAACATTAAAAAAAATTTTTTAAGTCATGAAAAGAAAGGGTAGAAGAAAATATACCAAAGTGGACAATGCTAGGTGCTTTAGTTTATACTTCTTTCAACTTTTCTGTGCTTTCTGGCTTTATTTCAGTGACCATCCATTGCTTGGTAATCAAGGGGAAATTGAAAGAAAAAATAATTTTAACTTTTTATTGACAAGTTAATTAGTAGAAGGATATGTAAAATATGAATATTACCGTGTTACTATGTCAAAATATTAACCATGATTCTCTCTCTGGATGGTGAGATAGTCATGAGTAAAATTTTATTTCTACTCTGTTATACTTTCCCCCATTTTCCAAAATTTTTATAACGAACATGCATAAATTTGGGAATTAGAAAGAAAAAAAAAGTTGGAAAAATGAAAGCATGAAAAGTGCAGAACTTACAAGACTGAGTTAGCACTAGTGGCTCTCAATGATGCTAGTTTGCTTGTCAGTATCTTCAAAAGCATAGCTTTTCTACGTGGGGGGCTCAGTCAGTTGAGCAGCTGCGCGTTATAGTCAGACCTGCTCAGGTCATGATCCCACCACCGGAGAGTTTGAGCCCCGAATCGGGCTCTGTGCTGACAGCTCGGAGCCTGCTTGGGATTCTCTCTTTCCCTCCCTCTCTACCCCTCCCCCACTTCTCTCAAAGTAAATAAATAAACTTAAAAATTGTTTAATGTAGCTTTCCTCTGAATGATCCGCCAGCTCATCTTGAGAGTCAGAATTGTAACCTGAGGTGTAAAAGCTTTACATATGGATCATTTATCGTACGTCTGTGCGTATTCAAATTTCTTTTTAATTCAAACCCTCCCTAACGTACGTGCAGCAAATTTCCCTACTCTTCTCTTTGGCTTTGCCTCAGCAGTGTGTGCAGACTAGAAGCCGTGTCTCTGCTGGCCAACCATGGCCATGTGAATCAATTACCATACTTATGCATAAAGCAGGGATGAGGCTTTTCCCCAGATAGTTTAATATTTTAACAACAGGAACATTCAGTTTGTTGCAGACACTCTTGCAGTTGAAGGAGGATTACTACAGGGTGACTGCTCGGTCATCGCATTGCAACAGCACAGAAGTGATAAATACAGAAGGTGACAAAAGAAATCCTTCATTTAAAGTTCTGGGGCTAGGAATGGACATAATTTATTTACATTCCCAGAAACTGAAGATGGGTAGTCAGTAAAAAGAGAAGGAAGCTTAAGATAGCAGGAAGAGTATGAGGATGGAAATAATGACATGTGAGAAAAAGATAATGGTAATAAAACCCGGGGAAGATAAACTTTGAACAGTTGCGATCCCTACTGCATATGGCTTACAGGTATGTGATTTTTTTCAGAACATTTTTTTATACAATCTTTTCTCTAAGGAACCTCCCCAATAGGTAAAGGGAAGGAAATTGAAGATCCCATTCAGTGATTTAGAAGCCCTTGAAGGACACTTTGGCTCACAGAAGACTCCTAGCCGATTGGTCTTGGGCCAGTAAGCCTCAGTTTGTTATTCTCTATAACAAGGGGGTGATACCCGGCAAGCTGAGGATCAGATTAAGACTGTGTGAGCATGTGTGTGTGCTTACACGTGCATGCGGTACTTGGTAAGCACGTGAAGACAGTACTAAACAGAGTTAACACCCGATCCTTCTTCCATGCTAGGCTCTATTCAAAGCCCTGTGCTGCATATGCTCACGCATGTAAGCCTCACAACAGCTCTGAAGGTGGGTGCTATTATTATCCCCATTTTATAGCTGAAGAAACTGAGGCACAGAGGGGTTAAGTAGCTTGCTCAAGATCACAGCTAATTAGTAACGGACATGTGCCCAGGCAGTACGGCTCCAGTGTCTGTACCCTCTGCGTCTTGTGCTCTGGACCCTGCTACCCCACCGTGTAAGGTACCGGTACCACCCAGCGCAGGAGGCGTGAAATATCTAGAACGGAAGCACATTTTAAAATAGAAAATGAGAGGGGCAGAGGAGACGGACCTTGTAGATGACCTCTATTTCCTCTCATCTCCCTGGGAATTCATTCTATAGAAACCAGTGAGAATTGCGGAGGAAGCTTTTTTCTCTTGAAAAGAGCAGACATTTCTGGGCTGCCTTCCTGTCAGCGGTGGTTATCTGACAATGAGCCCTTGAATGGAGAGTGTTTGTTGGCTGTTTCGAACCACAGGTGCGAGCATGTGATGAGAGTGGCCCGTTACTTATTTTCTGTTTATCCTGCAGTGAAAAAGCACTAATATAATGTGCTCCCATAAAGTGTGTATAAATCACTTTTAATCAAACTTCAAAGAACTCTCTCCACTTCCAAGGGTGAAGTCTTTTTTCCTTGTCACTCCATCTCAAATTAAATGTTAACTGTCTAGTGCCTGACATCACTCTAGTTTGGTTGGACTCAGAAATAAATTGTTTCTGTCAGGCCTGGGCACTTGGGTGTTGGAACCTAAGTCTTTTGAGATCAGAGCCCTATCTCTCAGTGTCCCACAGCTGCCCACACAGATAAACTGTCAAAAATTAACCCAGGGGCGCCTGGGTGGCTCAGTTGGTTAAGCGTCCGACCAGCTCAGGTCATGATCTCGCGGTCTGTGAATTCGAACCCCACATTGGGCTCTGTGCTGATGGATCAGAGCCTGGAGCCTGCTTCCGATTCTGTGTCTCCCTCTCTCTCTGCCCTTCCCCCACTTGCTCTCTGTCTCTCTCTGTCTCTCTGTCTCTCTCTCTCTCTCTCTCTCTCTCAAAAATAAACATTAATTTTTTTTTTAATTAACCCAGAGGTCAGCAAACTGTGGCCCACAGGCCAAATCTGGCTCACCACCAAGATGATTTTGCATTTTTAAATAGTTGGAGGAAAAAAATGAAAAGAAAGAAAATATTTTGTGACACCTGTTTCTATAAAATTCAAATCCATTGTCCACAAATAAAATTTTATAGGAACACCACCATGTCCGTTCATTGCATCCACACTGCAACAACCAAGTTGACTAGTTACAAGGCAGGCTGTGTGGCTTGCAAAGCTGAAATGTTTACTGCCTGGCCCTTCACAGGAAAACTTTGCCAACCCCTCACAAGCTGCAACAGAGCATCTCGGTTGGGCCCACTTTTACAGAGTAGGTTAAGGCCAGTGAGTGAAAGGATCACGTGAGCCCACTGAATGATACCTGCACTGTTCAGACCTTGGACTTGATGTTTTATCCCATGAGTCACTAACCATCTGTACACTCATCAGAGTGAAACTGGACAGTCATTCATCAGCTGCTTAGTTGGAGTGACTCCCTGCACTATTTGTAAAATATTTGGGGTCTCTGGGAACACATTTTATTTATTTATTTTTAATGTTTAATGTTTATTTATTCTTGAGAGAGAGCGAGGGGGAAGGGGAGAGAGAGGGGGAGTCACAGACTCCGAAGCAGGGTCCAGGCTCCGAGCTATCAGCACAGAGCCTGATGCGGGGCTCAAACTCACAGACCGTGAGATCATGTCCTCAGCTGAAGTCGGACGCTCAACCGACTGAGCCAACCAGGCGCCCCTCATTTTTTTTTTTAAAGTAGACTTCACACCAGGTGCTGAGCCTAACGCGGGGCTTGAACTCATGAACCTGAGGTGAGAGTCGGACGCTTAATGGACCGAGCCACCCAAGTGCCCCTGAAGTTCATTTTACTTTGTTTTTTAATTTTTTTTTTTACATTTATTTATTTTTTGAGAGACATAGAGAGACAGAGCACAAGTTGGGGAGGGGCAGAGAGAGAGGGAGTCACAGAATCCAAAGTAGGCTCCAGGCTCTGAGCTGTCCGCACAGAGCCCAACGGGGGCCTTGAACTCACAAACCGTAAGATCATGACCTGAGCCAAAGTCGGACTCTCAACTGACTGAGCCACCCAGATGTCCCCCCCCCCCACTTTCTTTTTAAAATTTTTTTTTTAATTTTTTTTTCAACGTTTATTTTTGGGACAGAGAGAGACAGAGCATGCACGGGGGAGGGGCAGAGAGAGAGGGAGACACAGAATCGGAAACAGGCTCCAGGCTCTGAGCCATCAGCCCAGAGCCTGACGCGGGGCTCGAACTCACGGACCGCGAGATCGTGACCTGGCTGAAGTCGGACGCTTAACCGACTGCGCCACCCAGGCGCCCCCCCCCCCTTTCTTTTTAAATGGGAGCACATTTTCAAAGAAACATCATCAATTATCAGGCTCCACAAGGAACTTATAAATTCTTCAGATTAAGGAATTTACGTAATGTACTTTCTGACAGACTCAAAAACACTGTAAAGTTCCTATTTGCCCTGCCTTTTTTTTTCTTTTGAAACTCAAGAATTAGTTGCTAACTAGTTGCTAAAATCTGTTCAAAAATATACTTAAAATGGGGTGCTTGGGTGGCTCAGTTGGTTAAGCTTCTGACTTCGGCTCAGGTCATGATCTCATGGTTCAGAGGTTTGAGCCCCACATCCAGCTCTCTGCCGTCAGCACAAAGCCTGCTTTGGATCCTCTGCCCCTTTCTTTCTCTTTCTCTCTCTCTCTCTCTCTCTCTCTCTCTCTCTCTCTCAAAAATAAGTAAACCTTAAAAAAAAATTTTAATGCAGTTAAAACTTTTCATAGACACAAACCCCACGTGTCTGCCTAATTTTTGGTGACCTTCTGTGAGCTGAGGCTGACCCCCAGGCAGCGTTTCATCATCTGCTTGTGTTGTAGTGATTGCTCAGTCCCAGAAGGGGTTCCTCGACCCGCTTGAAACCCCACAGAAACCCCCCTCGTGCATTCAATCAGAGCGCATGCTTGGTGAGTGCCTGTGGCGTTCCAGGCCTGCACACCGTACCCTGTCTTCCTCTCAGAGCAGTTGCAGACCACTACAGGGAGCAGCTGTAAGGAAGCAACCACATTGGTGTTGGAAAACTAGAGAGGGGAGAAGCTGGCAGAGATGTGCATACAAGGTCCCACAGGAACACGGAGGCAGGCTTTTCAGGACAGTTGGTCTTTCCATTGTCTGTCCATTCCACAGACAACTGTGTGCGGCTAAATTGTGAGGCCCTGGGTCACAGCCCCCGCCTCCCGGAGCTTACACTCAAGTGGGGCAGACACACTGAGACCAAGTAAACGAATAAATAAAAATAATTTTATTTGTAGTAAGTGCTCAGGAGGAGCGAGCAGGGCTCTGAGACAGAGAACTTACTTAGGGATAGAGTGATCAGAGAAGGCCAAGTGAAGAGGTGTCATTTAGGGTCTGAAAAGATGAAAGGGAGCTGGTCATGTGGAGACCTGTCCAGGCAGAAAAATAGTTGACCTAGAGGCCCCGAGGCAGCAGAGAACTTGGTGAGCTTGAGGAGTTGAAAGAGCAGGAGTAGGACAGGCCGACCAGTTAGAAGAATGAGAAATTAACCAATCCCGGGAGTGTGGTGCAGAGGAAGGAGGGGCAGAGCTGTGCGGGCAGAGGCTTAGAACAACAAGGCTTGTTGGTGGACACGCGCATGACTGAGGAGGCCTCCAATGTGGGACTCCCGTCAGGAAGAGCAGGCTAGGAAGCCAAGGAGGAGCCAGATTGTGACAGGCCTTGCCTATCAGGCACAGGATTTGGGCTCCGTCCAAGTAGACAATAGGCAGCCCAAACACAGGGGAATTTTGTGTCTCCAGTTAAAAACATTTTTTTTCCCAGATAACAAAAGTAACTCTATATGTTGGGAATTTTGGAAAATGTACACCAAGACATTGAAAAACAATCTGTAAGCACACATTCAAACCACTGTTAACATTTTTATATCCTCTTCATATACAGATATATGTAGTTTTCCAAAAATGAGATTTTTTTAATACGTTCTGTTTTATAATTGTGATTTCACTTACGCATATGAAGCAAACATTCTGAAATGTCTTCCTGGGTTCACTAAGTATTCTTTTCCAGTACGACATTTTTTTTTAAGTTTATTTATTTATTTTTAGAAGGAGCGAGTGAGCACAAGCAGGGGCGGGGCAGAGAGAGTAGGGGAGAGAATCCCAAGCAGGCTCCACACTGTCAGTGCAGAGCCCAACATGAGGCTCAATCTCACGAGCCATGAGATCTTGACCTGAGCTGAAACCAAGAGTTGGATGCTTCACTGACTGAGCCACCCAGGCGCTTCTTCATCTACCTTTCTTAAATTTTTTTTTTTCAACGTTTATTTATTTTTCGGACAGAGAGAGACAGAGCATGAACGGGGGAGGGGCAGAGAGAGAGGGAGACACAGAATCGGAAAGAGGCTCCAGACTCTGAGCCATCAGCCCAGAGCCCCACGCGGGGCTCGAACTCACGGACCGTGAGATCGTGACCTGGCTGAAGTCGGACACTTAACCAACTGCGTCACCCAGGCGCCCCTCATCTACCTTTCTTAAATGAGATTCAATACTTTCTCCCATCGGTCTGTGTACTTGTTATCTGTATATGTGTTGTGAACTGTTCATATCCTTTGCCTCTTTTTATCTTTTGGTGCCTTTATCATTTGGTTACTAATTTGTAAGAGCGCTTTAGATATTAGGACTGTTAACCCTCGTATACGTTACACATGTTTTCCCGGCCCATCTTTTTAAATTACAGTATTTTTTTTCTAGAGAAGTTTTGCATTTGTAGGTAGTCAAATCTGCCTTTTCCTTTAACCTTTGCATGAGTGATTTAAAAAGTCTCACTCATCCAAAGACCAGATAAATATTCACTGATGTTTTCTTCTTATTCCGTATTCATTTTGTTTTGTCAATTTCAATAACTCCTCGTCTTTAATGAGATTTCTGTGTTAAAAAGATAAGTGCAGAATTGTGGAGGAGGCTTTAGAGGGGAAGGAGCTGGTATCCAGAAGACCGCTTAACTAGCTGTTGCAGCTGTGGCCCAGAGAGACATAGGCCAGTGATTCTAACCTTTTCCATCCCGACATGGTCCAGTTGCACAGCCTGTGCCCCCTCTCTCATTCTGCATGGTGATTCTCAACTGGGGTGCAGGGGATGGGAGAACCTCTGGTCTGTTGAGAATCCCTGGTGGAGACTGAGAGGCAAGAATCTATTTAACAGAGGCCAGTTAGCGGTCGCTGATAGGCTGTGGGTCATGAGCAAAGGAGCTGGCGACTCCCAACTTTTTATTTGGGTGACCGGGTAGATCGTGGTTCTTTTAATCCAGACTGTAGAGACTAGTAGATACAGGGCCTTAGAATGGAGGGGAGGGAGGAGCACAGGAAATGATGTAGGCTTAGGACTTACTCATTTTGAAAGGCTATCTGTCAGTTCAGGTGGAGATATCCATGCAATGTCTGCCCTGGGGAAAAAGATTTGGAAGCCTGCGGCTTCACAGAAGTCAAAGCGGCGAGTCCATGTGTGGAGAACCAGAAGAAAAACATGGCCACACAGGAACTCAGGGGGAACACCAGAATTCAAGGAGTCAGAGAGGGGGCGTTGAAGAGGAAACATAAGCAAAGGAACCAAGAAAGTGTCAAAGAAGCCAGAGGACCAGAATGTTCCAAGAGGTGCCAAGAGAAAAAGTTTCAAAGATAGAGAACGGTCTCCAGCACTGGGATTTTCTAGCACAATCCTCGGGTTCTCCACCGGACAGTCAAAACCCGCCTCCTTTTTCAGCTACCGTTAGACTCCCTGTTCTTACATGTCAGATCCATCAACACCTTAGAGTTGTCCATACTGCTTCCTCTGCCCACAGCGATAGCCCGCCCCCCCCTCCATCTGGTTAGCCACTCATCTTTCAAGAGCTACTATATCAGCTCTTCTGTAAAGGAAACACTGTCCATCCCTCCCCAACATTGTCCTGTCTGTCCTCAGAGATCCCACAGCACCTGTAGTGTTTACCTCTAGGCTAATGTGTCACCTGGTGTGGTAGTCATCTACCTACCAGTGCTTTTCAGGCTTTTCTAAGGAACTCCCCTCGCCATCACAGAGTAAACTCAGCGTTTACTAGAATCAGACACTGAGGCGGCCTCTGGCATGTCTCTTTCAAAATCCTGTTTTAATAATCAATGCTACTTTTCATTCTGTCATTCCAGATGTTGGCTTTAATTTAAACGCGTGTTAAATTATTTCCAGTTACATACTTGGAATCAATCTTCCCAGAAGATTCTCTGTGTTTCTTCTGTGGCTCCTCATTCTATAGCACACTGCGGAGGATCAAGGGAATCACACCCCAGTGTAAGAAGCTTAACTGCAGGGTGTGATGAGAGAGAAAGCAGTAGCGAGAAGGCACCAGCATTATAGTTTATCTTAATTTGGGGCATTACATGGCTGCTGGGGAAAAAATGAACAGGTAGCCTTTTTGGTCTTTTATGTAACGGAGAAGACCTGAACGTGTTTGTAAGCTGAGGAAAAAGTAATAGCCAGTGGAGGAGAGACTGGAAATATTTATTCAACTCCCTCGAGAAAGAACTAGTTATCAAGTAGCAACAATGTGCTAGGCACTGTACCGATATGTGACCAAAACAGAGTTCCTTTGCCAGGGCTCTCCTCTCAGCAGGACTGCGAGAGAGCAGGAAAGGATAATGGGCTGTCATCCAAGGAAAGGTGGAACCTCACGCTTACTGCTGCCCTCACAGGGAGAACAAAATATTTTAATGTTGGTCTAGATCAGACATAATTATGGAGGTGAGACTGCTGAATTTCTTAAAAACCACATGCATTCCAAAGCGTACTGGATATGGGGGGGGGGATGTCATGAAGAAAGCGCAAGAGGAAGTCTGCATATGTCCAACGTGTATTTGCCAAAAACAGTTTTCTCCCATGATTCAGACGAGGTGATGCTCTCAGGATGTAGAAGTAGAACAGAGGCAGAAAAAGACATGGTCGAGTCTCGGTCTAGCTGGTTAGCCTAAGCTTTTCTGGGTTTTAGTAAGTGACTCATTTCCCCTTTGTGCGATTTTCTTAACATATTCTGCCTGAGACTAGCTGTCACATCCAAAGAGAAATAAACCACAGGATCTGGGAATGGACCACACATTGATTTAATCCATTTTGTAATCACATTAATGTCCATTCTCTTTGAGTCCTATAGTTTAGACCATCTCACAGATCCCCACCGCCCAGAAGTCATTTGTCACCAGACACTGGCCACTCCCTGCTTAGTTACAGTGCCTAAAATATTTTCAGCATCAAAAACTATAGATCTCATTTGTAACTCTACATTCATATCTGTTTCACAGATATTATTAAGAAGAAATGGCTGTGAATTGAATAAAAGATTCTTTTTAAATGACTTCACTTTTATTATATCTATTCCTTTTATTATAGGCTATCCCCAGATGCTTTTTAGAAATAAGGCAGGGTGTATTTACAAGTACCTTTTAAAATTACTTAGAAAACAAATCCAGAAAGACTAAAAATGTTGGGCTCTGTGACCTGCTTGTTTTTCATGATGCAGTATTACAGGGGCCTTACTAATCCTTTGTGATTAAGCGTGGAAAATTTTGCTTTAATCTTTGCAACAGGTTAGATCATGAGACCGTGAACACCAAACAAACAAACAAACAAAAACCCACTATTGAAAATTTTTTATATTGAATATTGCTTAAATCATTGCTGGAAGCTTTGAAAATCATTTTGTTTCATTGGTAACTGTAAAGAGACTTGACCTATCATATTGTAAATATTGGGCTCTAAATTACATTTTCTGTAAACTATTCACTCTCGTAGAATACTAAGTTAGAAAGATTTGTGTAGATTTTTTTTGCACTTTGCATTTTAACCTCACTGTACTCCCGTAAGGTGGGTAACAGAATTAACGGTCTCCTCCACGTGACCAGTGAGGATATCAAGGCACTCAGATGAAAGAGACGTACCCCAGGTCACGCGGACAATAGATAACCTGCCTACCTCCCAGACCTTGCCACAGAAGAGTTTATATTCTAAGGCAGGGACAAATGAACATTTATAAGAGTAAATCTCATTCCCATGAGCAGAAAGCAGTACCTTTAACACCACTTACCATAGGGCTTTGTAAAGTTGTAAGGTCCCTGTTGAACTCCTCCCATGACCTTGCTGACATTTTCAGAAGGTGTCCCAGAGGTCTCTGCTCACTACCTGTCTCTAAATGTCGGTGTTCATATTTGTAAAAAGTTATGCAGTTTGTGGAGAGTGTGTGTGTATGATGTGTAAATACAGAAATCAAAAATGACACCGAAGAAAGGGCCAGACATCCATTCATGGTCTCATCCGAAACGGCAGCTTCCTTCCAGCACTAGGGAGCAGGTCTCTTTCCTGTGGGGCGAACAACCTCGGTCCGTGACCTGCCCAGACCTTCTTGCTCAGCTCAGGCCCGAAGCCAGCTCCAGCCATAGCTCTGACCCCTTCCCCATTTCCCTCTTCTCCCACCTGTACCTGGATGTTGTAGAGGACAAACTTGGCCAGAGCCAGATTTTCTCACTTTGGGGCTCAGTAGAAGAGCCAGTAATTGCTCTTTCCTCGTGTCAGGAGTAGACTAAGAGGGGCTTTCACACCAGGCTGTCCAAATGCCGCTGCTCTTAGTAAAGTCTCCATCCCTGGAAACACATAAGCTTAAACCAGACTACGCTTGGGATGTCCTAGAAGGTGTCAGTTGGAAGGAGCATCACAAAAGGCTTTTCCTAATCTGAGCATCTATGATTCTAAGGCAGTGGAAGTCACCTGGATGCCTGTGGACACAGGAGCACAGGAGGTGTGGTGTGGTAACACCTGTGCCGTATGGGAAGGTGTGGCATTTATTTAATGTACCTAATTGCTTTGAGCTGCACATTCCTTCACTGTAAAATTGGAATGAAAATACCTGCCTCGTGGGATTTTCATGCAGATTCATTTAAATCATGAAACAGAATATGAAATGCCTGGCCCACTGTCTCAGGCACTGCATAAGTGACGGTTATGTTTAAAGATTTGCTGTAGCCATAACATATACAAGAACAATTTGATTGCTGCCTGGGATGGGTGGGTTCTCCTTCTTGGTGATTTGGTCAGCCTTTAGTCACAGAGCTCAACAGGACTCTCCATAATGCAAAGTAAAGGAAACATCACGATGTACTTTGTGTTGCATCTCTGAATTTGCATTTGGGCATTACTGACCTACCCATAAACATAAACGTTGAAGTTTTATAGAATATGAACTATAACGGACTTTGGCTTTCCTTTCTTGGGGTTCCTCCTAAAAGGCAGGAGAATTCATTTTTCCATATTTGGAAGCACAGAGATTTGGGGAAAGCGGTAGGCTCTCTTTAAACAGTATTCCTGACAGCTATCATCCCCGAAAAAATCCTTTGTCTGCTTCTCTAGGAAAGGTGCTGGAAAGGAGCCAGCATGTAGGAAAGAAAAAGACAACTGGCACAGAACAGAAATGTGTGCTAAAAATACTAAAACCAACAAGGATTCATCTGAAAGCAGAAGAGAGTCTGTGTATGCCCCTGCTTCTGGACTTGCTCAGAACCGTGATGGCTCCGTGTTATCTGGGGATGACAGTAATTACGGAGCCAGAGTGCTCCTCGGCAGAGACAGACAGAGTTCCAAGCCGAGGGATGGTTTCCATGGCAATAGCATCAGCATCTGAATGACTTCCTGTCACAACAAGTTGGCGATTTAATGAGTTCATTACTGAATTCCAAAGGAAAAGCAGAGAGCGGATGAGCTCCTGTTCAGCCCCCAAAGTGCCTAAATCCCTAGTGGGAGAGCCATTTCTGTCCATGCAGCCAGGGCCGACACGCAGACAAGCTGGGTGTTGCAAGGCGGGCGTGCCAAGGGGAGGGAATCCGTGCCTGAACGTGCAGCCACGTGGTCTGTGAGGGCCTCAGTGCCTGCTATTCTGAGAGTGTGAGAATCCCGAGAGTCTTCATTATAAGCTCGCCCTGATCCAGCCTAATGAAATTAATGATCACAGCAATCTAGTCCAGGGGCTTCCGTACCCCCCAGTATCCCATGTCGTTTAGAAAAATCTAAGGAAAAGGAAACAGACCTTAAATTCACAGAGCATACAAACAGAAGTGGGGGGGGGGAGCTTGTGACCCTACTTCCATTCTTCAGTGCCGTACAGAGAGAGAGAGAGAGAGAGAGAATATGGAACAAAAAAAAAAAAAAAAAATCACGTGGATACCATCAGAAATCAGTGGTGTCATTCATTTGGTCAATTGCATATAAAATTTGAACTGAGAGGTGATGTATCACAATAAGAATGAATCATAATTAACCTTCCATACCTTGCTGTCTTTGCTAATGTAAATCTACTGTCTGGCTGCCAGGATAACACAGCCGCAGTCTGGTCGATCAACTAGGGGCCAGGTCGGGACACAAGTGAGGGAGTGGCCATGATTCCTCGGGAGCGCCTTGGTGGCAGGAAGCAGAATGGTACTCCATTCCTCTCACATCCATTTCCCCATTAGTTGGGTAAATATTTGACCCCTCAAAGTGTTCACAGTCCAATAACAGGGACAGAATACATTCAGAAGGAAAGAGACGTGCTGCAGTTTCTTGACTGCCGGGCATGACCACCGTGCCACCTGCTTTACATGCGCTCTCTCCTTGCGCCCTCTAAGAGCCCCCCGAGATGGGTGTTGCCCCCACTTTTCAAATGACAGAACTGAGACCTGGAGAGGCCACGTCACTCGCCAGAGGTGCCCGTGGTTAGTAAGTGGCAGAGTCAGGATTTCTGCTTCATCCTCTCCAACTCGGCCCATGTTCTCATCCGCTTTGCGTAAAGAGAGGTGCAGACTCCGTCCGGGCCAGGGCCTTCGGGGGGAAGAGGTCAGAGAGGAGGTGCGACTTAATGGGACCTCACAAGGTGGACAGATTCCCCCTCCTACATTAAGCAGTGACCCCAGGTAGGTATCCTGAGGCCGGTGGACCAGTCAGCACACAGTTACAAGGAGGAGAGGGAGTTTAGAGACAGGAAAATCACAGCAAACTAAAAATACTCTTAGAATAGCGTAGAACATAGAAGGGGGATGTGACATGCACGTGCCAGTATTGATCCTTTTCTGTTTCAATAAAGATAAGGACAAGCAGTTGCCTGACTGGCACACCTTGGAAGGATGTGTCATTGACTCTCATTTGTCGAGATGCGAAGGTACTGACTTTCAGGAACGACATCTAGCGTATTTTCCTGGGTGCCTGAGAGCTCAGTGGCCTTTCACTGTTTTTCTAACCCTAACCAACAAAATACATGGGACAGGAGAAGGTTGCTTGTGTTTGCTAAGAATGCTGCCCTACAATGTGGCTAATAACGCAAGTTTTTACCAACTACACCCTCCTCGTGTTTGGAGGTTCCTTTAAAATACATCACTGTTTCATTAAGTCATGTGGACAATTTGGACAGTGTTGTTAAGAAAATAATAAAATAAGAGACCAGTGCCATAGGAAAATAAGCATGCCCTTTTTGCTTTAATACGCATAGGGTTATGTGATCGAGATTTAACAAGGCCACCTCTGACGGCTACACAGACTGCCGTGCACCATCTTACGGGGCGCCTGTCACCTCGGCGGTGATAGGAAGGGCAGCCCTGGAGCCGTGCAACATGGCAGCCCTTGTGTTTAAACTCTCAGGGATAGATAAATCCATCTTGGAGTGGAGATAAAGATCACTGCACCCAGTTTCCCGTGGTATTTGCTGCCCACACCATGCCACCCTGGCTTGGATGCGTCTGGGCTGGGGCACCCGCCGCTTCTGAGTGTCACGGGGCATTTCACACAGACCTCACCGGGCGGATTACTGACTGTGCTTATGATGGGGGGAGTATTCAGAAAGTAGTCATTCCTTCTTGTCCCCAAACTGTCGGCTCTTTTTGAGCATTACCTCCTACAGGCTTTGCGAACGTATTTTCCATATGCCGCAAGGTGTAAACATCGTGCTGTGTGTGTTCTTCAGACGTCCCTTCCCGTTAAGTACACACGTCTGAACACGTGCATCAGTAAAGTGTTAATAAACTCACAGGGGCACAGCTGGAGAGGGCTTGACCGGTGTCACAGGAAAGGCAGTGTGCCCCATTTCCCTGCCACTCTGTGGGAAGTGGGCCCTGGGGCAAGTCTGCACACGCGTGCGCGTAAGCCCGGGCACCAGAGCAGTTGTGCCAGAGAAACAGAGGAGCTCTCCAGTCCGGAGAGCGAGGGGGAAACCTCCCCTTTCCCTAGGAGAGCTTTTGCCAGACTGCCGGCTGCTACGATGAGTCTGTGTAGTCCTGGTGGCTGTTCGGCACTGCCATTCCTTACCCTGTGTCGCTGTGCTGGGCCTGAGCACGTAAAGACGAATGAGACCTGAGGCAGGTGGACAGATGCCATCCAGAATGGTAAGCGCCGTCATCCAGAGGTGTGCCGGCAGCTGTGGGAGCCGAGAGGAACAACGGCTGACCCAGAGCCAAGAATAGGGCGGTCTTTGGAGCCTACAAGGGGGAAGCTTCTGGAAGAGAGAAAGCTGAGGAAACGGGAGGGGAAGAAAGGAGGAATTAGCCGGGGGAGGCAGGGGGAAAGGAGCATTCTAGTAAGAGCAGGTTGTGCTGACGCTGTTTCACGGGGCTCTAAGGATAACTTCATGTGGGGTGGGAGGGGGTGTGGAGACTGCCCGAAAGGAGGGTTGAAGTGGTGGAAGGGGGCCAGGGATCGGCAGGGGCCGAGTGCTATAAAGCTTCAAATGCCAGGTGGGTAACAGCTGCACGTGTAGGAGATCTACCTCGTGCCAGAGACTGTGAAGGCTTTGCACGCATGCCCTCTCTTGTCCACCTGCACGTTCTCTTGGGGCTGGGACTGGAGCGTGGACCCTCTGAGGCTATAGACTGTCTATCTGGACATGAAGAGCTCCACTGAGCTGTAACTCACAGGCCATTCACTTCACTCATTCAGAGCCTACAATTCAGTGGGTTTTAGTATGTTCAGAATTGTGCACGATCCACTTATCAACTTAGAATGTTTTCCTCGCCCCAAGTAGAAGGCCCATACCCTTTGACAGTCACCCCCCCACACACCATTCCCTCTAAACCCCTACCCAACCCCAGGCAACCACCAGTCTGTTTTCTGTCGCTATAGATTTGCCTATCGGGACGTTTCATCCAATGGAGTCGTATAACATGTGGTCCTTTGGGACTGGTTTCTTTCACTGAGCATCATGTTTTCAGGGTCCACGTATGCCGTAGCAGTGTGTCCTATCAGTACCTCCTTTTTATTGCCAAATAATATTCCAGCGTATGAATATACTTACATTTTGTTTATCCATTTGTCAGTTGGTGGACGTATGAGTTGTTTCCACTTTGGGGCTATTATGAATAATGCTGCTATGAACATTCCTGTAGAAGTTTTCGTGTGGACTTGTTTTCATTTTGCTCAGGTATATATCTAGGAGTGAGATTACAAGGTCATGTGGTAGCTCCGTGTCTAACTTTATGGGGTACTGCCACATTATTTTCCGAAGCAGGTGCACCCCTTTTACATTTCCACCAACAGTGTAGGAGGGTTCCAGTGTCTCTATTCCTCACCAACACTGGGTACTGTCTTTCTTATCACCACCATCCTGGTCAGTATGAACTGTATCTTTGTGGTTTTATTTGCATTTTCCTGATGACTAATGATGTAGAGCATCTTTTCATGGATTTATTGGCCATTTTTATATCATTTTAAAGCAATGTCTATTTAGATCCTTTGCCCATTTATAAATTTATTAATGTTAATTTTTGAGAGAGAGAGAGAGAGAGAACACAAGCATGGGAGGGGCAGAGGGAGAGAAAGAAACAGAATCTGAAGCAGGCTCCAGGCTCTGAGCTGTCAGCACAGAGCCTGATACAGGGCTCAAACCCATGAACTATGAGATCATGACCTGAGCCGAAGTCAGACGCTTAACTGACTGAGCCACCCAGGTGCCCCAATCCTTTGCCCATTTTTAAATCATTATATCTTTTTATTATGTAGCTCAAAGACTTCTTTGTATATCCTGGGGCACCTGGGTGGCTCTGTCAGTTAAGTGTCCGACTCTTGGTTTCAGCTCAGGTCATGATCTCACTGTTTGTGAGTTCGAGCCCCACATCAGGCTCTGAGGTGACAGCGTGGAACCTGCTTGGGATTCTCTCTCTGCCCCTCCCCCACTTGCATGCGCTCTCTCTCTCGCTCGCTCTCTCTCAAAATAAACAAAAAAAAATTTTTTTAAGTTTTTTTTTAACGTTTATTTATTTTTGAGACAGAGAGAGACAGAGCATGAAGGGGGGAGGGTCAGAGAGAGAAGGAGACACAGAATCAGAAGCAGGCTCCAGGCTCTGAGCCATCAGCCCAGAGCCCAACGCAGGGCTCGAACTCACGGACTGCGAGATCGTGACCTGAGTTGAAGTCGAATGCTCAACCGACTGAGCCACCCAGGTGCCCCCAAAAAAAATTTTTTAAAGAGTTCTTTCTATATTCTAGATACAAGTTCCTTATCAGATATGACTTGCAAATATTCACTCCTGTTCTGTGAGTTGTCTCTTCACTTTCTCAATGGTGTCCTTTAAAGCACAAAAAGTTTTAATTTTAAAGTCCAGTGGATCTGTTTTTCTCTTGTGTTTTGTGCTTTTGGTGTAGAGACTAATTTTAACCAATACATCATTTGAACTTGATCCTAGAAGTTATGAGTAGCTACCAAAGGACTTCAAGTTGTAGAATGACAAGATTTATAATTTTTCTGTAATTTTTTTAACGTTTATTTATTTTTGAGAGACTGCAAGAGACAGAGCATGAGCAGGGGAGGGGCAGAGAGAGAGGGAGACACAGAATCGGAAACAGACTCCAGGCTCTGAGCTGTCAGCACAGCCTGATGTGGGGCTCGAACTCACAAACCATGAGATCATGACCTGAGCTGAAATCGGATGCTTAACCGACTGAGCCACCCAGGCGCCCCAAGATTTATATTTTTAAAAAATCAAACTAATGCATGGGTAAGCTAATAATGGCTCCCAAAGATATGTCCATGTCCTAATCCCTAGAATCAGTGAGTATTAGTTATTTGAAAGAAAGGTCTTTGCAAATATAATTAAATTAAGGATCTTGAAATTAGGAAATTACCCTGGATTATCCAAGCAAGTCCTAAATGCCACCACAAATGTGCTTATGAGAGAAAGGCAGAGGGAGGCTTGACACACCCAGAGAAGGGGGTGGTGAGGACAGAGGCAGAGGTTGGAGTGACACAGCCCCCAGAATCCAGCAGAGGCAGGGAACCCTAGAGCCTTGGGAGGAACGTGGCCTTGGTGACATCTTGCTTTCAGACTTCTGGCCTCCAGAACCGTTGGAGAGAATGCATGTATACCAGCAGCTTTGTGGTAATTTGTCGCAGCAGCTGCAAGAAACTAATACAATGTGGTTTTTAAAAAAATCAAATAGTGGATGGGTTTAAAGTGAAAGGGGAACCTGGCTGGCTCAGTTTGTGGAGCGTGGGACTGTTGATCTCAGGGTTGGGAGTTCCAGCCCCACGTTGGTTGTAGACATTACTTTAATCTTTAAAAAAATAATGAAATAAAATGAATATATAAACAACATGCTATACTGTCATCTTTTTAATTTCTCATATTTAGACATAAGATTGACCTTTGACTGTAAAAGATGATGGTTTATTTCCTTCCAATTATTGTTAGTTTTTTCATTACCTTCGGTTTATTCTTTGTTGCTTTTACAGTTCAAAATACCATATCATCAGATGTAAGATGCCATCTGTTATAAGATGCACCACTATTTTATATTCCCCCAAGGAAAAATAATGCTGACAATTATACCTTATTTTTTAAGTTTAATTTTTGAGAAACAATTATACTTTTAAAGCGTTGTCAATGGGGCGCCTGGGTGGCTGTCAGTTGAGCGTCCAACTTTGGCTCAGGTTATGATCTCATGGCTCGTGAGTTGGAGCCCTGTGTCGGGCTCTGTGCTGACAACTCAGAACCTGGAGCCTGCTTCAGATTATGTCTGTCTGTCTCTCTCTCTCTCTCTCTCTGTCCCTCCCCCATTTGCGCTCTGTCTCTGTCTCTCAAAAATAAACATTTAAAAAAAATTTTTTTAATAAAGAAACATTAAAGTATTGCCAAGAGTAAGGAGCATTCCGGTTTCAAAGATATTAAAGGCCAGGAAAAAAAGTATGAGTTTTGGAATCAGTGAAATACAAAAACATACAAGAATCTCTTTTTCATGCTCCATCAACTTCAGACATGACCTCTCTTAACCAACCACCGTGTCAAAGGAGGAAGATGTAACTGTCCCTGCTTGAACTTTTGACACCTACAGGTTTACATCGTTAATATTTACATTGTTTTATACTTTGATGATTGACTCTAAAGCTGAAACCCCTAACTAGGATTTATATTTCTATAATTTTATAAACATTGTTTCTTTTGGTGCCAAGTAGTATACTAGGATTACATTTCCTTCCCTATGGAGTCATTTCTTTCTCTCCTGACACCTGTGTTACTTAGTGGTCCTCAGTCCAAACTATTCGTTTCAGGGGCACCTGGGTGGCTCAGTCGGTTAGGTGTCCAACTCTTGATTTCGGCTCAGGTCATGATCTCACGGTTCATGAGATGGAGCCCCACATTGGGCTCTGTGCTGACAGCTCAGAGCCTGGAACCTGCTTCAGATTCCCTCTGTGTGTGTCTCTCTCTCTCTCTCTCTCTCTCTCTCTCTCTCTCTCTGCCCCTCCCCCACTCATGTGCTCACTCTCTTTTGCCCTCTTTCTCTAAAAATAAATAAACTTTAAAAAAGACTTTATTTCATAGAATCTTAATATGTTCGTCACAGATACATCTCATGCCAATTATACAAAGTAATTAGACCCTAAAAACTAAACATTTTTTTTAAATTACTTATTTTTGAGGGGTGCCTGGGTGGCTCGGTCAGTTGAGCGTCCGACTTCGGCTCAGGTCATGATCTCACGGTCTGTGAGTTCGAGCCCCACATCGGGCTCTGTGCTGACCGCTCAGAGCCTGGAGCCTGTTTCAGATTCTGTGTCTCCCTCTCTCTCTGCCCCTCCCCTGTTCATGCTCTGTCTCTCTCTGTCTCAAAAATAAATAAAAGTTAAAAAAATAAAAAAAAAATAAAAAAATAAAAATCACTTATTTTTGAAAGAAAGAGAGAGCGAGCAAGGGAGGAGGGGCAAAAAGAGAGGGGGACAGATGATCTGAAGCAGGCTCTGTGCTGACAGCAGAGAGCCCGACATGGGGTTCAGACTCATGAACCATGAGATCATGATCGGAGTCAAAGTTGGGTGCTTAACTGAGTCACCCAGGTGCCCCAAAAACTAATCATTTATGATACTGGCGCCTGCTCTTTAACGTCACTATTTCTATAGACCTTCTCTTTAATTCCTCAATTTCTCATCAGGGCCAGGAGTAGACAAACATTTTCAGTAAAGAGCCAGATAGTAAATATTTTAGGCTTTGCAGACCATGCAATCTTTATTACAAGTACTTGACTCTTCCATTAGGGCACAAAGAGCATCGATAGATAACATGTAAATGAATAGCAGACATATCTGTATTCCAATAAAACTTTATTTAAAATCAAGCAGTAGGGGCACCTGGGTGGCTCAGTTGGTTGGGCATCTGACTTCAGCTCAGGTCATGATCTCACAGTTTGTGGGTTTGAGCCCCACATCAGGCTCTGTGCTGACAGCTCAGAGCCTGGAGCCTGCTTCAGATTCTGTGTCTCCCTCTCTCTCTCTCTGCCCTCCCCTGCTTGTGCTATGTCTCTCTCTCAAAAATGAATAAACATTAAAAAAAATTTTTTTAATAAAATCAAGCAGTATGCCAGATTTGGCCCATGGGCCTTTTTTCCCCATCCCCTGACTTAGAAGAATAAATTCTGACCTTTATATCTTGGAAGACAGTCAGGATTTCAATTTGGAAGCTTTTGAATAATTTAAATGACTGTTACATGGGTCACACAAGACCAAAATAAACACCTGAAAATCTCAAATTTTTGAGATGTGGTTGATATGGGCCTATGTCAGAGCCCTAAGAGGAAACAAGTCTGCTGAAGTTGTACTCTTGTACGTTTCTCCATTTCTTGGGTAAATCAAGTAAGACAGAACAGAGAAACAGCTTTCATCCAACCGCACATTTCTGGGTCAAAGGTGGCCTTTCAACTCCAAAAATAGAATTCTTCCCAACCTCCACTTCCTGCTGACAAGAAGTGTGAACCCTTCGATTTCTAACTGTGAAAGGATGCAATTCATGGGACTTTTTTTTCAAACCACCAAAATGAAATCCTGAGTAATGAAGCTTAAAAGAAGTCAGTAACAATTGTTGGAATATTGCCAATGTTTAAGGGTGTCAAGTGGGAAATTCTACAGATCAGACCCAGATCAGATTCCAAGATATAATTCAAACTTGATAATGAAATATATATGGCATACTAGTATTTTCTTTATTCATACTGTCATTTTTTTTCCAACTCAAATGTAATCCTAAGCAACTAATAAACTGGCCTTGCCTTTAGAATTATCCATATGAAAATCTGGGAAATTGAGGGGCACCTGGGTAGCTCAGTCAGTTAAGCGTCTGACTTTGGCTCAGGTCATGATCTCACATTTTGTGTGTCCAAGCCCCATGCCAGGCTCTGTGCTGACAGCTCAGACCCTGGAGACAGCTTTGGATTCTGTGTGTGTGTGTGTGTCTCTCTCTCTGCCCCTCCCCTGCTCACTCTCTGTCTCTGTCTCTCTCTCTGTGTGTGTCTCTCTCTCCAAAATAAACATTAAAAATAAATAAACAAACAAATAAATAAATGCATAAATAAAAATCTGGAGATTGGGGCGCCTGGGTGGCTCAGTCGTTAAGCGTCCAACTCTTGATCTCGGCTCAGGGCATGATCTCACAGTTCGTGGGTTCGAGCCCCACATTGGGCTCTACACTGACAGTGCGGAGCCTGTTTGGGATTCTGTCTCTCTCCCTCTCTCTCTGCCCCTCCCCTGCTCACACCTTCTCTCTCTCTCAAAATAAAATAAACTTAAAAAAAAAAAAATCTGAGAAATTAAGCCAGCCTGACGATTCATCACTTACTTAACCCACACATCCATATTTATGGTTCCTTTTAATATCTAAACCTATAAGAGCCTACTCATTTTATCCAGCTGCAATAATAAAACTCAGTTTGCAGTTTTAAATGACTTGACACATTAGGATCTTCTTTTGTTTCCCCTCATCAAGTTATGACTTGTGATTTCATTTGCACCAGGCCCAGAAAATAGCAGAACCCAAGTCTGTAGCCTTGGAGACCTTAACTCCGCTCTGCTCCCCCGCCTCTCGCTGGGCTCTGCCTCTCAGGACTGAGTACAGACTGCAGGAAGAAAGTTAAGTGTAAGAAAGAAATTTGCCCTTCCCCCTCGAGTTGCTACAACCTTGCTTCTGGAGAGAAACACTCTGAGATCCCCAAAGGTATTATCTCAATGTTACAGGCTTTTATATAAATACTGTATAAGCACAATGTATTGTTTCCCTCCCTTCAAAGAGACTGAAATCTTTGTTGTTAAATTAGTTACTCGATTACTTAGTTATTTACTATATGCTTTGCAGCAAATGCTCTGTGGTAGGTCAGAAAGTGAATCTTTTTCACTTTTAAAAACCCTTTTTAAAGTTTGCATCTTAATCACCCAGTGCTCATCACGACTAGCACACTCCTTAATCCCTGTCACCTATTTCCTCCATGCCCCCACCAGCCTCCCCTCTGGTAACCGTCAGTTTGTTCTCTACAGTTAAGAGTCTGTTTCTTGGTTTGCCTGTCTCTCTCTCTCTCTCTCTCTCTCTCTCTCTCTCTCTCTCTTCCTTTTGCTCATTTGTGTTGTTTCTTAAATTCCACATATGGTATTTCTCTTTCTCTGACTGACTTATTTCATTTGGCATTATGCTCTCCAGCTCCATCCATGTCATTGCAAATGGCAAGATTCCATTCTTTTTTATGGCTGAATAATATTCCATTGTGGGCACACCATATCTTTACCAGCTCATCAGTCGGTGGTCACTTGAGCTGCTTCCATATCTTGGCTGTTGTAATTAGCTGCTAGAAACATAGGGGTACGTGTATCCCTTTGAATTCGTATTTTAGTATTCCTTGGGTAAATACCTAGTAGCGCAATTGCTGGATCAGAGAGTAGTTTTATTTTTCACTTTTTGAGGAAACTCCATACCGTTTTCCACAGCGTATAAAGTGAAAATTTAATCAGCAGTCAAGTGAGCAAACATTGCTGTATTTTCATTTTAGCTTTAAAATGCCATCTTTGTGTAAGCTAAAAGTTTTGTCTTGTTTTCCCAAAAGTATACCATTTTCTTCTACCACTGCTTGTGGATTAAACTCCAGATTTAATTTAGACAGGAACCTTCCATGGAAACAGCATCCATGCTTCTTATTTCAGTGGGAAACTCCCCGTTGTATGTAATATTCTCAGGCCCACACTAAATGCCTCCCGTTACTTTGCAAAGACTAACAGATCGCAAATGGCCACGAGATACAGCTGTATGGACTTGGCTGAATGATTTTCATTTTTCTGGAGAACAAAAACTTCTGTGTGTTAACTTTCCATTCTCTGTCTGTAGTTGGTCACACAGACTGACAAGGACGACACCTGTTGTTCCCTGCTGACTGAAGCATCGCAGCTGGGGATTTGGAGAGTTCACCATATTCTGCTCACTCCATTCATTTCTTCTTGTGGCCCTCCAGCTGGTTGGTTCAACACCACCAAAACATGTGCCCATATCCACAGGGGGTAAAAAGGAAGGGGGGGGGGATTTTTTTCAGTAACGGAAACACACGTCCCAAAATGAGGAGTTAATATTAGCCCTAGCATTTGTCCGTGGTACATTAGCAGAAACTTCCCCCAAACTCTTCAGCCGTGTTGGGTTTTTTTGTTTTTGTTTTTGTTTTTTTACTTCCCCCTTTGCAACAGAATATTGCAGGACTCACTGAAAGCTTCTAGATACCGTCCTAGTTAAGGATTTAAACTTTCCACATTCTCCCTGAGAAAAGGGATCTTCACCTTGTTTACATCTACATTCATATAACCTTGCTCATAGATGTTCTTTTTAAAAATGATACAAAGCTATAAAACCTGTGTGTGTGTGTTTTCCAGATTATGAAAGTAATTGCTCCATGTTCGTGGGTAAATTTTGGAAAACAAAAAAATCTAAAGAAAAAATTTAAATCACCAATAATGTTGTCATGCAAAAATAACTACACTCTTTATTTTTTAAATTGTTTTTAATGTTTATTTTTGAGAGAGAGAGACAGAGACAGAGCATAAGCAGGGGAGGGGCAGAGAGAGAGGGAGACACAGAATCCGAAGCAGGCTCCAGGCTCCGAGCTGTCAGCACAGAGCCCGACACGGGGCTCGAACTCACAAACCACGAGATCATGACCTGAGCCGAAGTTGGACGCTCAACTGACTGAGCCGCCTAGACACCCCTGCACTCTTATTTTAATATCTATGAAGTTTTGGAAAGTTACATGACTCGAGTAATTTCCCATTAACACAAAACTTTGTGCAAATGTTTAAAATTGTTTATAAAATGTGTTTTCTGGGGGCGCCTGGGTGGCTCAGTCGGTTGAGCATCTGACTTTGGCTCAGGTCATGATCTCACGGCTTGTGGCTTCAAGCCCCACATCAGGCTCTGTGCTAAAGCTCAAAGCCTGGAGCCTGCTTCGGATTCTGGGTTTCCCTCTCTCTCTGCCTCCCTGCCCTGTTCATGCTCTGTGTTTTCTGGGCATTTTGGAAGTTTCCAAATTTTTTGTTATAATATGTGCAGGATATTATATTATATTATATTATATTATATTATATTATATTATATTATATTATATTATATTGTAAGCATCCTGTAGTAAGTATCTGTTGACATTGCAGATTATTTCCTTAGCATAAACCTCAACTAGGGAAGGATCTTAGAGGAAAGAGTGTGCTAACAAACAGAAAAGCAAGTGTGAAATCCAGCAGGGGACAGAGCGCCTGGTGCATGGAGGAACTGAAAATAGTTGAGCCAGCTGGGCAGAGAGTGACAAGCCCGTAACTGGAGAGGGAAGCAGGGCCCAGAGACACTGGAAGGAGCTCAGACCCCTTCCTGAGGCCAATGAGAAACAGAAGGAGGGTTTCAGGCAAGAGATCAGATTTGTAACTCACAGATTCATGTTTTAGTAAGATCCTTCTGGTTGCAGCTTGAAGAGGGGCTGGGAGGCCGGGAGAGCAGAGAGGAAGCTGTTACAGGAATTTTGGTGAGATGCGGTGCAAGTCTGGATAGGTGGCAGTAAGGATTAAGGGAGGAAAGGTGGTTCTGGACGAGATTTAGAAGGTAAAAATCTACAGGATTGCTGCAGAAAGAAAGAAAGAAGGTGGAGTCAAGGAGCATCTGGAGGCATCAGGCTTGAGCAGTTGGGCGGGTGGTTGCACAGTAACCCCGACGGCCTCCTACCCAAGAGGAGGTGTCCAGAAGCCAGCTCAGTCCAAGGTTTGGGCCGTCCGACTCTTGATTTCAGCTCAGGTCATGATCTCATGGTTTCATGAGTTTGAGCCCCACGTCAGGCTCTGCACACTGACCTCATGAGGACTGCTTGGGATTCTCCCTCTCTCCCCCTGTGTCTCTGCCCTTCCCCCACTCACACTCTCTCTGTCTCAAAAATAAACTTTAAAAAAGACCAAAAAAAATTTTTTTTGTGACACTAGCCACCTCATAATGGTTGTCCTCAACTTTTAATATTCTCCCATCTATGCTTCTTAAAGTAACCCAAGTATCCCACTCTGGGCACCCCTTTTAAGGCCTTGGGTCATCATAAGATGTTGGCTCTACACTCTTTCATTTGCTGTGAGCAATCTCTTAATTCCTAAATTCCTGTCACTTCGTGGTCACAATTAACAGCAAATAGAAACTTCGTAGTAGCTCAGGAGAAGGCAGAATGTACCTGGTTGATCAATAAAATGGAGATGGAGGTCAGAACACCATTCACACTTTTATCCTTCCTTTGTCTCTGATACTTGCTCCAGACAGCTGCCTTCTCAGCACTTAGACTGGAAGTTGTCCGTGCGGTTCTCAGTGGCCATATTGAAGGCAGGGATGGTGCAGTGCGGGACCTCCAGAGTGTTCTCCTCCTAGAGGAGCACAACGGATTGGATCCCACTCCACACCAGTTGGGCTCTTTGCTAATGGCAGTCTGCAGCCGGGCAGCGAGGTAACCATGGACAGCAAGTATAAGCTTCAAGTGCAGTCACCTCTAAGTACCGTTTTGTGGTTCCTGATCCTACTGTAGAGGCACGAATTTTCCCTGTTCGGTAAGCAAACCAGAAGAAATATAGTATCTGGTGCTTAATACTCCAGAAGCTTAAACGTTGTCCCAGTCACTCTCTTGCACGTTTCAGCGTTACCGTCTGTGTATGTTTTGAATTCACTCCCCTATGCTGATCGTGCTTGTCAGGTATTAAAATAATCTGGTCAAACCTTCACTGAATGCTTCTGCTGGCATGCATCATAATGCATGCACATGGCCTTTTTGTTTGATTAATACCCAAGGATGTTAGTGCTGAGCCAGGTTTAGAAAATTGGGGATTAATATCTCTAAATGCTGAGCTGATTCCCTCCCCCCCCCCCCCCCCCGCCTTTTTTTTCCCGGGAAAACAATGACCTTTGTAGAATCTTTTTCCAACAACATTCTTACTTGCCCTTCGTCGGGGTTTATGTAGTATCGCCGAGTAAGCCCACTATATAAATCAGAACTCTTTCAGATGACGTGACCAGTTGAAACCCGAAATTGAATATCCTGGAAGGAACTGGGAGGTGAAGGACCCTGGGGGTTTAAGCACTAGCACTAAGGACTTGCTTGCTGTCAAGATCCTTTTTCTTCCCCTAACCCGACTCCCCAGTCTCTGTGTGTTGGCCTCATTCTGTCCTACCACAGGCTGCTTCTACACAGGGGAACTGTCGGCCACAGGCCGCTCCAGACTTGCATTATGCCAGCATAGCAACCTAAAGGAAAGGGGAAAGCTTGCCTCATTCAAATATATGAATCCTCCAAGGAAAGTCTGTGAGTGGCCCACATTGGGTCACGTGCCCTCCACCCTGGCTCCAGCACTGAGGCCAGGGAGTAGGGTCCAGATCACGTGCCCTGAGGCCGGGGAGCGAGGCGCTGTGATGGGCGGCTGCGCCCATGGTTGGAGTAGGGGTGCGTCAGTTCTCCAAAGGGAAAGAAGACAGCACCAAAAGAAGGGGGCAGACCAACCCCCATGTGGACTATGCTCAGTATCGAGATGTTCTTTTCTCTTGAACGATAGCTCTAATTATTGTCCCAGAGTGTCCTGATGAGTCACAAGGAAATTATGATATTCTTGGAACTACACTAACCATCTATCATTTTTCTACCCTCCTCAGTGTAAGTTTCTTAATATTTCCTTATGCTATACATTGTAACATATGTTAAGACCACAGTTAATGTTTTAAAAGTGCTTTCAGGGGCACCCCCTGGCTCAGTGGATCGTGTGACTCTCAATCTCGAGGTTGTGAGTTCAAGCCCCATGTTGGGTGTAGAGATTACGAAAAAATAAAATCAAATAAATAGATAGATGGCTTTTGTATTCATTATCTCATTTAGCTCTTTTAGCAATCTGAACCATTTGTTATTCTAGTAAACCCATTTTACAGATGGCTAGAAAGACTTAAAGCAGTTCTGTGACTCTTCAAGACCACAGATACAGTATAAATGGGGGCTCGGTGAATACAGATCCTCTGGGTTCTTTGCTACTTCCTCTTGGTGTCAGCACCTGAGACACCTGTCACCTGTGTTTTCATTTGGGTTTGGATTTACTTGTATTTGTCTGTTTCTTCCCGGAGAGTAGAGAGACCTGTGCCATCCACTCTTCCTGCAAACCCTCACGAACCTCCAGTGCTGTGGATACTGTGAATGTTCACTAGGTGATGCTGACCAGTAATGAATTAGGGACTCCAGACGCTATTGTTGAAATGTAGGTACGTCGGAGAGCTCTTGACGTTGTGGAGCCAGTGTGCAATGAGAAGGCTGCTTGGTTCCCCAAGCTTGCTGATGTGACAGAAGATGGCATAGGACCTGTTCTATAGTCAGGAGCCTTGTCTCTGGAGAGCCTCTCGGAATGGTGCCACAACTACAGACAGGGCATTCTTCTCTCGACCCGGGGGATTTCTCACCCCCTGTGCCCCTTCTGTGTCTTCCCTCACAAGGACCACAGAAACACCTCAGCATCCCAAACCCAAAATCATTCCTTAAGCTAAAGGCACCTACCTCCCGCCTTTGAAATGCAGCAGGAGCCCAAAGTTGCCCCCCAACCAAAAGGCAGCACCCCCTCCCACCACACTGTCCTGGCCACGTTCACACAGCGTGCTCCGCAGTTCAATGTCCCCATATTCCTCTTTTTCAAGTAAATCCCATTCCCAAGGTTATAACACTTATCCCTACAAAAGAGTTTCAAATAGAAAGAAAACTCATCAGGCATTCCTTTATCCCCATATTCTCTTTGACAGAGCATCTTCTTAGAACTGCAAAAGAAGTCCTTCTCCTTTCCTTTTTCTTGGGGGGGGGGGGGTGCTCCCTCTGTCCAGGCTGCTTGCTCCTCTAAAGTGAGTCCTTGCCTTCTGCTTCCCACTCTTGTCTCCACTGTGCGTCCATGACGCCTTCTGGGAGCACCGCCCCCCCCCACCCCCACCCCCACCCCCACCCCCACCCCCACCCCCGGCTCCGCGATTCCTTCATGATTCTTTTTCTCAGTTCACAGCTACCTGTTCCAATTTACTATGAATTCCTCTCAGAAACGACCTAACACTGCAAAGCTGGATGAGAGCGGTTGCTGATTCAACTCCAGGAGAGGGGTGTGCGCGTATGTGCACGTGCGTGTGCGTGCGTGTGCGTGCACGTGTGTGCGGATGTGTGCAGAATTTTGGTGCTGGCTCTACACAGTGAATATGATAATAGGAAATGATTGTCCCTCTCTCTTACTGGTCCCGGCATACGATGCCTGTGGGAACTGAATCAGAAGCTTCATCAAGTGGCACATCTAAACTCTATCTTAAGTTTCTCATTGCTGCTGTAAGACGTGACCACAGACTTCGTGACTTAAGCAACAGAAATTGTTTTGTCACATTTCTGAAGGCCAGCAGTCGAAAGTCGTTATCACTGAAATGATTTCGACCTCAGATCAGAGTGTCCGCAGGACGGAGCTCCCTCCGGAGTCCCTAGGGGAGAATCCATTCCAAGCTGCCTCCAGCTGCTGGGGGCTGCTGGCATCCCTTGGCTCGTGGCCACATCGCCCCCATCTCTGCCTCCGCGGTCACGTGGCCTTCTCTCTTCTGTCCATGTCAGATCTCCCTCTGCCTCTCTTACAAGGACATTTGCAATGGCATTTAGGGCACACCTGGATCATCCTGGATGACCTCCCCATCTCAAGAGCCTTATGTAATCACATCTGCAGTGTCCTGTTTTACAGCGTGAGGTAACATTCTCAGGTTCCAGGGAATCGGATGTGGATACCTTTTGCGGGGCCGCTACTCAGCCTGCCATACCACCCATCCCCATCATTCCCAGACACGTGTCCCCAAGTTTTTTATACGGGCCAGCTCCTCTCCCTTTTGACTTCCTTAATCTGAGGGGACCAGCTTCTTAGCACACATCACCCAGTCACTCTCTGCCACCTGCGGTAGCAACAGGGTCCTTGGTATCCTGCTTCTCCTCCAGTCAGGCGAGCCCTTCTTCCCCACAAACATCGGCCGGGGCCGGGGCAGGAGAGGTATAAGCCTTACGCGGGGTAGATCCCGCCCAGGCCAGTGCTGTTGCCATAAGAATCAGGTTGTTTCGCATCTGCCTAGCCTCGACTGCTGTGCGAAATGTCTTGCCTCTGCCTTCCTGTCAATATTTCTAGACCGTAAAGTCACCGAGGACAGAAGGCGGACCCTCGGCTTATAGCCCATGGTGCCCGGCAGTGTCCCCAGCAGGCTGGACACTCCGTGACGTTTGCCTCCTTGCGCACGGCCCTCGGACGGCCGCACGTCCCCTCCCTTCCGGTCCTCTTGCCAGGACCCGGGGCTGCTTTGGTAGCACCAGGCCCGGCTTCAGATGCCGTTGGGGCCACTCCGAAGCCCTGTGCGTGCGGGGACCCCGTCCCTCTGGCCGTTGTTGCGGCCCAGCGTTGAATGTGCCGAGCTGCGGTTAGAAGAGGGCTGTGCCGCCGTGGTACACGCTGTGTGCGCTCCCACCTCCAAACGCCTCGCGGCAGTGAGGGCTGGGGAACGTCATCTCGCACAAAGTAGTTGTGGAGAAGCTGGCAGTGCTGCTGAAGGTAACCGCCGATAACCGTGGCTCGTGCGTTCGTTCCTGTCTGCCTAAAGCACACGGTTGGGCGGGGAGAAGGGACGCGAGTGGAGACCGTATGTAACTGAAAACTTCCTCCACTGTAAGAAGGACTCTCTTGAGAGGACTCTCTCCTAGTTGGAAACCTATGCTGTCTCCTTGTCGAGAATAAAAGCACCTTAAAAACAAGGGTCAAAACTTACCAGCCCGCAAAAAAGAAGGCTTCATGAGGAAGGATGGCCAGGATACAGATGTCGCTAGCTGTTTTCAGGTCATCCAGCCACGATTTTCACTTTTCGTTTATGTGTCAGACACGGCGTCACATTTTTGTCCGTACCTGCACAATTGAAGATTTTTGTCAAACTCAGAACTGACAAAGGACTTGACTTGAATAGATGCCGTGATAAAATAGAAAGCTTATTACAGAAGTGATTTGAAGAACAAAGAATTCGACACAGTCTAAAAAATACATGGGGGGGGGGGGAAGAAAAGGAGGAGGGAGTTCTTGGTGAGCCTGGAACATTATTCAGCACATATTTGCCAGGCACCTGCTGTATGCCAGGCCGGACGCTGGGCTGGGAAGTGGGGGTGCAAGTGTGGACAAGATCTGAGCCCACCCAGGAGTTTAGAGTCTAGTGGGGAGACTGGAGGAATAAACAGGCCTGTTTGTAATAAAAATATTACAGTCCGAGGTGTTAAGTGCATCAAAGAGAGAGTTAACCCTGTCTTAGAGGATCGGGAGAGGCTCCCCAAGGGATGCTGATGTTGAGAATCAAATGAGAAATAGCGTTGGTCCGGAAAAAGGACCCAGAGTCTTCCAGGTGGGAACAGAATGTGCAAAACTCCTAAAGGCAAAAGCATCATGGTGGATGGGTGTATGGGCTGAGCCAAAAGACTGATGGCTGAGTGAGCCAGAGAAAGGCAGGTAAGCACCTGTCGGGGAGAAAAGCTGTTAAGGGGGAGCAGGAGGAAGCCTGCAGCCAATCCGGTCCGGCTTTCCCCTCAGCGGAGTGACCCAGCCTCTGGTACATGGTAGCTAGTGTCACTGAGGTAGGCTCCTGGCAGGCCAGCTACCTGCCTCATCCTTCCTCCTTTCTTCCTGAGACCAGGAGACAGCAGCCCCTCACTCAAAGCACAAAACTGAGAGGAGGGTTTTCAGGAAGCTGTCAGGACCTGAGTGTTCTGGGGCTGAGAAGTTTGGGTCCTGAGAATAGAAAGAAATCTTCCTTTCTAGCAGGATTCTGGCCCCATCCCCAGCCTGGAGCAGGCTCTCAGATGCACAGCTCTGATGTCGCACCTCAAAATCCAGGGGGAAAAGTCTTAAGATCCCCTGGGGAAAAGAAAGAAAGAGAGAGAGAGAGAGAGAGAGAGAGAGAGAGAGAGAAAGAAAGAAAGAAAGAAAGAAAGAAAGAAAGAAAGAAAGAAAGAAATTTTAGAAATCACCTGACAAGAAATGTCAAGTAATATTGACTAGAAATCAAACCACAGCAGCTGCTTTCCACAGCTGCATGCCATGTGGTGACCGTGTCTGAACAAACTAAATGAGTCTAAAAATAACCAGGAATGTAAAATTCTTGAGGAGCTGGGTTTCTGAATGAGATAGCCACAGAAATGAGGGAGAGAGGGAGGGAGATTTGTCTTTGGGCCATTGGATCAGTGATCAGAGGTGTATCACCCCAGGAGCCGAGGACATAACACCGGGAACTTGCAGTTCCCCACTCGAACAAATTGCGTGAACCTCACTGTACCCATTTTACAGATGGAGGAAAAAACACGTTGACGTCTGAGCTCTTTCAGACTAAGAGTTCCTCTTCTCAACTATAATCCAGGTCCAGGTGACTTCCTAAGGAAAACAAAAGTCATGAAATACAGAAGTAAGTCACTTCTTCATGGTTTCCATCATAGTCTGAGCCTGTTAGGGTAGAGGTGTTTATGACACTTTCCTAAGAAACCCCTTTTTTTTTTAGTTGTGAAATTGAGACTGGGACTTTCTCCCCAGTAGAAGAAAAAGTTGATGTCAGAAGGAAGCATGCTCCACCAAGACAAAAGCAAAAGGATGCTTTTATTATTATTATTATTATTATTATTATTATTATTATTATTATGGGGAATTTTAAAAATATACCCATTTAGTACCCCTCTCCCCAAACAATAGATATACTTTCCCATGCATAGAAAAGCACCAGCAGACTTTTTTTATGGCCTTTTTCCAGTAAGGAAACGGGTTTATCCCCGATTGTAGCAGCCCTGTAGTAATCATAATAATAGTACCAGCAGATGCTGGGTAAGTGCTTAGGCTGCAGGCACTGTGCTAAGAAAGCTCTTTGCCATGGCTCATGACTCTTTGATCTTCACAAAATCTGGATGAGGGCGATACGACTGTGATCCCCATTCCATGACCAAGGAAGCGTGTGTTTGGAGAGGTGTAGAAATTTGCCCAGGGCACACTGCCTGGCAGTGCGGACGCTCAGTTGCCCCAGTTCCGTTATTTGTCACAGAGGCTAAATGGACTGGTTTTTTAGAGACTCCTCAGTTTCCTGTGGAGTTTTTTTCTGCGTTTGATTTGCATTTATTTCGCCCTTTCGTTATTGGTGAGACCCGGTGCTTCCTTTTCCTCCCAGAGATTGGATGAATGGGTGCCGAATTGGAGAGCAGAAGCCCGGGTGAGGGTTTCGCTTTCACCACTCACCACCTCAGTGATCGTGCACAATTCACCATCCCCCTGCACCCGGTTCCTTGTCTGTAAAATGAAGTTGCAGGAGTATAACAGGGGTCCACCCCTGTGCTCACCCCCTCTCTCCCCTGCGGTCCTGCCTGCTCTTTCCCTTCCTTCTCTTCCGGGCCATCCTTCTCACATGCAGTGGGTGGGCAGGGGACGTGGTGTGAGGGCCGGCTGTTGTCCAGGAGGCTCGGGGGACCCTGAGAGAGTGAGGACATCAAGCGGCGTGATGTTGCTCGGTGGAATGCACAGGTGAAGCCGGACCCCCTCAGCCGCGAAGCATAAATCGGACTTGGCTTTAGGAGCTCTGCACCCCTGCTCGGGTTTCTCCTGGGTCTCCCTATCCTTAGCATCCTCACACTGCCCCTTAGCCTCACACCGGCTTTATACCGGGTCGTCCCGTCCTCCCCCTGTCCCTCCCCGTCTCGGCCTCACATCTTGCTCCGTGCCCCAGTCCCTTGGGAGTCTGCTGTCGGTTTGGGTAACGGGGTCTCACCTGCAGGTGAGATGTTCTCAGATGTCCCCTCCAAATCCCGTAGTGCTTTAACTCATCTTCACATCAGACATTTGAAAGGCCTCCAGGAAATGAGGGTAGTTTGGGACAGAACTCTTTCCTTCTGGTTTCCAATGGGAAACCAAAAGATCCATAGGTCTGGTGGTTTCTGCTCACCATTAGGAGACAAAATCACACCTTCCATGTGGGATGGGAGTCAAGACAAAAAGTGGGTGATGCCCTGTGAAGATAATGTATTTGATACCATTTAAAAATTTTTTTAATGTTTTATTTATTTTTGAGAGAGAGAGAGAGAGAGAGAGAGAGAGAGAGAGAGAGCATGAGCGGGGGAGGGGCAAAGAGAGAGGGAGACACAGAGCCTGAAGCAGGCTCCAGGCTCCGAGCTGTCCACCCAGAGCCCAACGCAGGGCTTGAACCCACAAACAGCGAGCTCATGACCTGAGCTGAAGTCAGACGCTTAACCAACTGAAACACCCAGGAGCCCCAGATACCACTTTAAATTAATATGTCCTTTAACCACAGAACATAAAATTATTTGTTCATGGAGGATATGTACCTTTTATTAGACATGAATGTGTGGAATATTTCAGGGAAATCGGGATTTATTTCATCGAGGGCGACTGGTTAGGGTTCTGTGGACAAAGAAGTCATCACCACCCATATCCCTGCAAATTCACGTTTCCCCAAATCATTTTAAATTTTTGGCCACTCATTTCACTACTTATGTATATTTAAGTATTCCTTCAAGCTCTGCCTCCCAAACATAGAAGCGGCTTCTGTGAGGCATTGAAAATTCCTCTTTCACTTCCTCAGACTCCTTCTCAGTTTGTTCTTGATTGTGTGGGAATTCGTGGGCCTTTATCACACAGAGTCAGCCTCTAAAGGAAAACTGCTTTAATGTCACTGTCATAACGTTCATTCCAGACTACAGAAATGCTGTATATCGCTTGGGCCTTGTCCCTATTTTAGGTGTGTTTCCAAGGAGTAGGTTGGTTGTCATGGTTTAGAAGAACTTTGCTGTCAGGATCCAGTAATACCAGAGGGAGGCACAGGCCATCTGTCCCTCAGGGAGAGGTCTTCAGGAAATAAATAGCCTCTGGCCAGAATGTTTGAGATGTTTCTCTGCTTAAAGTACAACTCAAGGTCAGATCATTTCTCAAGGCCCACTTCTAGAATTCTGAGCTTCCAGAATTGAGGTTTGGTCTTTTAGGTCAACGTGTAGAAAGATAGTGTGTTGTCTGTAGGCTTTCCCCAGTCGTACTGGTCAGGAAATGCCGGACAAAGGGGCTAATTCCCTGCCCCTGTGTTCTTAGCTTCTTCGTCCTTCTGTCCCCTGTTCCACCTCCATCGTTCCACCTGCAAGGAAGACGAACGTCGCCTTGCCAGTCATCTTTGAATACAGGAAGGTTAGAGTTCTGGAATGCAGGCATAAGAGCAGTTCGCATTAGTTTGATTTTAAGTTTATTTATTTTGAGAGAGAGAATGCATGCACTCGTGCACGAGTGTGAGGGGAAGTGGGGAGAGAGAGAGGCAGAGACAGAATCTTAAGCAGGCTCCGCACCGTCAGCGCACAGCCCGATGCGGGGCTCGATCTCACGAATTGGGAGATCATAACCTGAGCCAAAATCAAGAGTCGGACGCTTAACGGACCGAGCCTCCCATGTGCCCCCACGTTTATTGCTTTTATTCAGTTTTTCTGTCGGTGGCTCTGGCAAGGCCTGGTTGAGAATCCTTCCTTACCCTGGGATCCCAGGGTGACTTCCAAGATTAGCACAGAACACAGAGGACTCTTGGAATGGACACAGCACCTGTCTAGCCAGACAGAGCCAGTTCTGTTGGTCAGGAAATGGCACTCCGGTCAGATTCGGTGTGCTCTCATCCCTGGGAATGCCACAGTCCTGGCCACGGCAGCTGAGAGCAGAGCTGCTGGGAGCCAGCTCCTGCCAACCCACACCACCCCATCACACGCCTGTTATTCATCAACATGCCTCTTTAATATCTTACAAAGTGTGATGCTCCAGACCCAGGCAAGATGTGTCATAAAGGGGAGACTTCGCCTGGCGGATAAAAAGGCATGTGTTCCTGCCCACGTTTTTGCTATTCGCTGAGTTTTCAGAAACTTCCCAACCACACCCCCTTGGTCTTTGTTTGAGTTCAAAGGGAGGCATCTGTGCTAACAGGATGTTTCTGGGCTCAGTCCCTATTGCATTCGGGAGGCTGACCTTGGGAAGTCCTCTCTAGAGACTTCATTTGAGCCCAGTGCCCAGGCCATCCCCCTCAGCTAGTGTCCCACCATGGGCTCAGCAGTTACAGAGATGGTGAGTTTCTGCCCTCAAAGGGTAGTTTCACGAGTCTCTCCCTGTTCGTGCAGAAATACAGTCTGAGAGATAATAGCATGAGGTTGGGCTCCAAGTACCAAAAAAGAAAAAACAAAAAACAGACTGATTTTCTGGGGCAGGAATCTGAGCAGGAAAATTGTCATGTGTGGCAAACGGCTGCAGGATGATTCTCGCGGCCTCAGTCTTCAGGGTTCCAATAATCCTATTTCACATGTCTGCAGGGGTAGCCCTTTCTCCCCCCACCCCCCCACCCCCCGCTTTTTAGCATTTCTGGCCAATATATATGCCTGGTGTAAAGGAGAAAAACGAAAGAGCCTGCAATTCACCCAGATACCCCATTTCTTAGTGTTCTTGCCTTAAACCAATCACACCCTGTTAGCTGACCCAAATCCATATCCCCATTCCCTTTCAGCCACCCAGTGAGCTCAGTGTGCCAGCAGATGAGCTAAGCCCCAAATCATCACCTTCTCTAGAAAGACAAACAAATAAAAACAGCCGGAAGGGGGGAGGGTGGACGGGGAGGGGGTGCATAAATGATGCATTAAACTACAGTCTGGAAGGAGCTGGCGCTGCCGGGCCTCCTCGGTGGGCGTGCGTGTGTGTGAGCACACATTTTCCACCCGCAGCACCCCCGCCCCAGGCCGGCAGCGGCGGCGGCCTGTCAATGTCAGAGGGAATCGCTAATGCGCGCGTCGCCATGGCGACCAGGGGAGCGGCGGAGCTAAAAGCAGCAGCCTCTGCGGGCCCGCCTCCCCCGCCGCAGCCCACCCTGGGCTCTGCGGCTTCTCTTTGTCTCGCTCGCCGCCTGCGCCCCCACCTCCGTCCCAACCCCCTCCTCTTTCCCCCTCCCCCTCGCCTTTGTCGCCTTGCCCCCCACCCTCCCGCTGCAGGTATGGGGTGGGGGAGGGGGCCGGGGGGAACTGGGCCGGTCCACACGCGCCCCTTTGCTAATCTTGGAGACTTTAATGCCTCACTTGAAACCAGTCTTTTCAAAGGGGGATCAGGAGAACAGGAGCTGGTCTTTCTCACCTGGACGCCCATCCGTGGCTCCTTGTCCCTGTGGCCGTGGCCCTCCCTCTCTGGCCACCGGCGCGCAGGACAGACAAAGGAGGTCAGGTGCTGCCCACTTTGCCCTCCATCCCCCCACCCCCCACCCCAGTGACTCGGACCTGGAAGTCCTGCAAACTCACTGCATCCGGGCCTCAGAGAGCTCATCCACTACGAGCTCCTTATCTAGGTGAGGTTGCTGCCCCCAGATCAGGACGTCCAGGGCTTGGGCTCTTTGGGTTGGCAGTGTGTACCAAAATGTGCCAGGGTCACCTGGTAATTAAGGGTGCTGAGGCCACAGTAATGACCCCCAACCCATAAACCCTTCTGTTATCCACCTGTGTCCTGGGGCAACAGAGCAGCTCTAGTGGAGGGCACAGCTTAACACGTCAGATTGTCTTATGTTCTAGCTGATGCCCTCTTCTTTACAAGAAAAAGTAATAATCACACAAAAAGAAAACATTTGTGATACAGCCTGGTCTAAAGAAACAGTTTCTAGATACTAGCTGTGTCTATCCAACACATAAGTAGGCATTTGGTTTACCTGTAGGCATTGAAACGACCTTTTCCATGTTCTGAAAGTCACACTCAGCATTTAAGTGATGAAACGCTGATTCACAGCCCAAAGCCGGGACCGCTCTTGTCATGGCCCTGAGTCAGTGGCTCTCTAGTATCCTCTGGTTTCCTCAGCATACCGTGGCCCCATTGCCATCATTCCTACATCAGAAATAAAAGGCATTCTTGAGGATGGGTATGGCTGAGGTTTCAGCTTTAAAGTCACCCGCTGATAAATAAATGAATTTATCCTATATAGTCACACACAAAAGTTGTCTGGACCACTGATGGCAAAGTGGAAGTGCAGGTGCCTGTAGGGAGGGGGCCAAGAGGCCAGAGGACAGGGTAGAAGGCAAACTTGCTTTCCCTACATATACCCTCATACCTGTGGGTGTTAGACCATGTGCATTTATTATTCACTTTTTAAAACAAAGCATGATATTAAAATTTAACATCACTTCCTCGAGAATGCATTTCCTCATTTCCCCCAGAGTAGATCTATGTGATTCCATAGCACCGTGTACTGTTTATGTTCAGTGCTTTTCCCAGAATCCTGGCTAAATGGGGATGAGTGTGTAAGTCTCCACACCAGACTGTAAGCTGGGGGGGGGGGGGGGGGGCAGAAGCAAGATCTGACAGAGTGATGGGGCCAGGGGGTTGGCAGGTTGCTTATCTCGACGGCCCTCCTCCAAGCTTAGTGACCTTTCAAAAAATTTTTATTTTTTTAATGTTTATTCTTGAGAGAGACAGAGCATGACGAGAGGGGCAGAGAGAGGGGGAGACACAGAATCCCAAGCAGGCTCCAGGCCCTGAGCTGTCAGCACAGAACCTGACGCGGGACTCAAACTCACGAACCATGAGATCGTGACCTGAGCCGAAGTTGGATGCCTGACCAACTGAGCCACCCAGGCGCCCTGCTTTGTGACCTCTCAGAGGCTCAACCCCTCCTGTGTCAAATAGCTCTATAACATACTTGCTCCAAATAATTCTTGTGTAATTGAAATGCATCACAATAAGAAACTTGATGAATCAGTTAAACTGTATATAAAGGGAACCCTGTCATTTGCCAAAGCAGTTCCCAAGCAGCTGATTGGAGCAGTTGTGTGAGGCAGGTCAGGGCCAGCTCTTCTTCCAGTCGTTCTGGAAGCTCTGGTGATCCGCAGTACGGTGTGGCTCAGGAAGCCACCTGGGGCTTAACAGCACCAACGTCCGGGGGCCACACACACACCAAATGAGTCAGTCTGTAGGAGTGGAGCCTGACCACTATCAGGGCCCTGTTTTGCAAGTGCTTCTCTAGTCATGGTGCACAGTCAAGGTTACGAATCATTGCTCTGTGGGCTTCTCAGAGGAAGTGGGGACACTTTGCTCACCAAACCCAGAGATTCTATTTCGGCCAATAAGCTGATGCTAATACACTTTATCCTGGACAAAGAGATGATTTGCTTTAGCCCACTTCAGGTTGTTTCAGTCCTGCTCGTGGAACCTCTCCCTCTCTTTGCCTTAAAAAGCCTGTGGGTCCCCTTCTGCGATAGT